>NC_137042.1:25786778-25796778 GCF_032717465.1 Coenobita brevimanus
ACTAGATAGTTTTGAAATTCCACATGGTCAGGTCACACGAGATTGATCTGGGCCAAGTTTGGGTGTAAGGGAGAGCTTTATGCAAGTTAGGTTAGAGTAGTTAAGTTATAAATTAAATACAAGGTTAGGTCAAGTTATATATTTCTGAGGTCTTAGTAGGTAAGGTGTGGAAGGCTTAATATAGGGTATAGAGTTACATTAGGATACAGGGAATGACCAAGTTAGGTTAAAATAAGTTGTATCAGGTTAGGTCAGGTTAAAATTAGGTTAGATTCCCTCTGGTTAAATCATATTAGGGTTACGCTGGGTCAGGTATTAGATTGTTACATTAGGCTGCGTTAGATAATGCCAAGTAAAGCGAAGTAACGTAACACTGTATCAGATTATGCTGTTATGTTCTGCTGTGAGTGGAGGAGGGGTGAGGGTTATATTAAAAATTAGGGAGGTGGTTAGGGTGAAGGGGTGAGGGTGAGAGGTGGGTGAGAGCAGTGGTTTGGGGGTGAGGGTGAGGTCAGTTAATAGGGCTAAGGGTGTGAAAGCGATGATAAGGGTTAGGAATGTGTGAAGGTGAGAGCGGAGTTTTAGGCTAGGAATGTGTGAGGGTGAGAGTGTGGTCGATTTATAGGGCTATGGGTGGGAGAGTGAGGGCGGTGGTTTGGGCTAGGAATGTGTAAGGGTGAGAGTGAGGTCGGTTGATAGGGCTACGGGTGAGAGGGTGAGGGCGGTAACTAGGGTGGATGCCAGGGAGAGGGAGAGGTGAGGGGGGTGGCCGGTGCTAGGGCTACGGCTGCGCGGAGGTATCAGGCCTAGAGCGCGGCGGCACAAGATGGTCGCCGCTCCTACCCCCCCAGCCCCCCCCTTACCTCCCCAGTGTCCCCTCCCTCCCTCCCGTTTTCCCTCCCTCTCTCTCATCCGGTCCCTCCCTCCCCCCCACCTCCCCCCTGCTCTCTCACTCTCATCCGCTCCCTACCTCACTCCCGTTCTGGCTCTCTTCTCTTTCTCTGATCTGTTTCCTCTCTCTCTCCATTCTACCTCCCCCTGTCCCTCCCTTTCTTCCTACCACCTCCCCCGTTTCTCTCATCAGTTCCCTCATTTCCTCTCTCTCTCTCTCTCTCTCTCTCTCTCTCTCTCTCACGAACTCCTTTTTCTCCTCGCTCCTCTCCCTTCCCCCCTACCAGCCTCCCTCTTGCTTATACTCTCTCTCTCTCTCTCTCTCTCTCTCTCTCTCTCTCTCTCCATACTCCCACATTATTTCTTCTCTCCCTCTTATTCCCCCTTCCCTACCCTATCCCATCCTATCCTCTGTCCTCCTTTCCTCCCCCCATACCCCTACACTGCTCCCTTATATGCAGTACCCCCCTTCCACCACCACCACCGTCTCTCTCTCTCTCTCTCTCTCTCTCTCTCTCTCTCTCTCTCAACTATTCAAGCCTTTTTCAAACAACAACAATGGATACAATTGATACACACTAACCTCGCCATCAGACAGAATAAATGCACTACTAAATTATTATTATCATTAATGTGAAGAATATTATGCTATCTGTACATATTTATACATGTAAGATTTTTGCCTTGATTTTTGCTAACTATTTTTGTCAAGGAAGCAACATAATAATTTTAGTTCATGATCATACTTTGAAATACTATAATCATTGGGTTCTGTTAATCTGCATTATGATGATGATGATGATGATGATGATGATGGTGATGATGATGATGATGATGAAGATGATGGTGGTGATGATGATGATGATGGTGCCCACGCTATTACGTAAGAAAAAAATACAGTCCACACACACACACACACACACACACACACAAATTCACGGATAATAAAAAACTACTCCAATGACATATTTTTTCACGTCTTTTTCCTATTATTCATATCACCTTCAGACTACTGCCTTTGCCTTAAGAGAGACTGAAGAAGTTTAACCATAGCCTTCAATAATCACTTCACTCCTGGGGGTGTTTCCGAGATTAAATAAAATCGTCTGTAGGCATCGGAAATAAGCCAAAATAGAGGTGATGATAACTGAGGGGTTAAATCCTCAAACCATCTGACGCGTCTAGTGAAGGTGCCAAGCCAGATATATATATTTTTTCCTATTGCCAATCAGAGGCGACCCCACACCAAGACACTCCAAACCCCGTCACCAGGTCGTATTCTAGCTGGCTTGGGAGATTTCTCGTAATATTTCTTCCTCAGCGATTTATTATGCACCTTACATCTTAACACCTTCAATCCGAGGACACCTAAATTGAACGTTTGTTACTCTCAGACGATTTATTTTCTTACCCTAGTATACTTTTTTTACCTGGACGAGTTACACATGCCCTCAGTTAACCACTTCACTATTAATAAAACTGACTAGTGTTATCAAGAAAAAAACTCTTCTTTAGCGATTTGTTTTGCACATTACACCTTAACATTTTTAGTATGCTATTAATGCAAACTATAATCCTACTAATATGTTACTGACGCAACCTAGGCCCATACTTTAAAAAAAAAAAGAAGAAAAATGAAAAAATCGCAAAAAAGAGCATGAAGGTGTAATATGCCAAGTAAATTGTTCAGGAAGAAGTGCTACGATAACAGGGCTCAATATCTACTCCCTTTCGCCGAGGCATACGCGCGAAAATACCCTCCAATCCATTATTTCAGCCGGTATATTGGTATTTCGGCGGGTCCCTCTTAATGGATCACATTTTATTATTCTATAGATTCGGGAGGTCTAAGCCAGAAATCCATACCATTCCGCCTAAGCTCCTCGCTCTCTCTCTCTCCCGGCGACCAATGGCATCGAAGGTATATTATATTTTGCCGATTAATTTTGACAGACACGCCCTCGCAGACTGGCACCGACCGACACCCAAGTCCCGGCATGAGGCGAAATATATTATGTATTCTATTTGAAATTTCAGAGGAGTCATTTCAGATTGCAAAATGTCCCCTTCCGAGTGCCGATTTTTGGCATCAAGTATTCATATTGCGGCCCCATCAAGCGACCCCCTATACACACCCTGCCTCTACCTCCACCCTCTACCTCTACCTCCTCTCTCCCTTTCCTCCTCATTTCCTACCTCCCTCTCTCCTGCTTTGCCTTCCTCCCTGTAGCCCCTGCCACTCCTCATCCTCCTCTTCTACCAGCTCCTCCTATTCTACCTCTCCTGCCTCTCTGTCTCCTCCACTTTCCCCTCTGCCTCCCCTGCTTGCTCTTTACAATGCTTACATCTTCCTGCCTCCCTCTCCCCTGTCCTGCCTCCCCCAAGCCTCCGACACTGCCCCATCTCCCCCACACCCTTTCATATTCCTCTGCACTTCTGCCTCTCCTCTTCTTCTTCTTCTTCTTCTTCTTCTTCTTCTTCCTCCTCCTCCTCCTCCTCCACCTCCCCTGCTTGCTTTCTGGTTTCCCTCCACCTCCTTGCCCTCCCCTACCACTACCACTGTCCCATTCCTTCCCCCAACCTTACTCTTCTACACCCTTGCCCTAAATACTCCTCTATCTTCCCATCCCCTATCTTGCCTCCTACTCCCCTGTCCCCCTGTTTTGTCTCCCCCAAACTTGTGACACAGACCCATCTATTCCTCCCCCTGCCTCTCTCTAACCCATGCCTAAATTACTCCCCTGTCTCTCAAATTCCCCCTTCTTCCCTGCTCTCTGCCTCCCCTACTCCCTGCCTCGCCTACCCCCCTCTGCCTTCCCTACACTACACCTTTGACATCGCGACATCACTGCCACTCCCTAACAGTCACCTACTTTATTCCTCCACAACCCTGACTCTTTTACTCCCCCCCTTATCCCTCATCTCCCCTTCTTGCCCGATCCCCCCTCCCCCCCTACATTTTTTAACACCGCTACAACCATGTTCCTTTCCCCTCGTCCCCCGCAAATTAACAAAACTTCTTTACAACTACCTCGCACTACACAGCTACAACTACCACCCTTCTACACAGCTACCACTCAGGAAAAAACTACCAGGCTTCCACACACACAGCGAACAAAACTACCACCTACCCCACTTATACCCACCACAACTACCCCACCCACCTTTCCCTGCACCTACACCCAACCCATCTACTATCCTCTACATAACTATCCATCGCAAATCCTACAACATCTATATCTACACCTTTTATTCCCAACATTTTTCTCCTTATGCATATACGGTAAACATAATCATCAACAATTCTGCCCCTCCCCACTTCAAGCTTCCCCGCTATCAGATGAAAAAATTATAAACACATACTATAGCTGTAAATTATGGGGATGCAAGCCGGGCTCAAACTGATGTATCTCCAAATGAAATCCTTATTCAGTATATGTATTAATTCTTACTTTCTTGCAATTCACCACACTCCTATCCTCCCTACAACTCCCTCCCTCATTCCCTTGCTACCTCTCTCCAACACCGCTTTCCCTCCTTTTTATCATCTTCCCTGCACCTCCTTCCCTGTCCTCCCCTATCCTTCCCATTCCTCAATCAATCATTCTCTACGCCCTTCTTTTCCCTCTGTTTTCACCCTAGCACTCCATTCCCTCAGCATCAATTTATTTCCATTCACCCGCCTCCTTTAAAACAATCTTCTCTGCATCTCCTACGTCTCTGTCTTCCCCTTTCCTCTTCCCCTTCCCTCCGCACCACCACCCTTTCTTTATCACTCATTACCTTCATTCCTGTTTCCCCTTGGTTTTCATTCTCTTCACCACTTCATTCCCCAAACATCCACCCATTTCCATTCCCCTACACATATCACTCACTCCCTCCATCCCCTCTTTCCCCTCCTCCTCTCCAAGATATATCACTCATTTCCTTCATCCCCTCTTTTTCCTCCTCTTCCTCTTCAGTACTTCATTCATCCAACATCAACCTACCTGCAACCCCCCCCCCTTACATATTCCACACTCATTCCTCTCATACCTCTTCCCCTCTGATTTTATTCATCATTTCATTCTCTTAACATCAGCTTATCAGTATTCCTCTGCATTCCCCTTCCCTTCTATTCCTGATTTTTATCCAACATTCTCTCTCACTCCTCTTTTATCTTATCCTTCACCTCTGTCCTCCCTCTACACTCCCCTCTTTTCTTTTACTCCCTAATGCTCTCTTTTCTTCTCCTTCCCTACTTCCTCCCCATTCCTACTTCACCTTATACTCTACCTTACACCATTGCCTTATACTAGCATCATTCTCCCTTATTCACAACTTTACTTTCACGAATATTTATACCTCTTCCTGTGCCTCTACAATTATCTTCTTGTTCATACAGTCTGCAGCTTTACACCCATGAATATTTATGTCTCTCCTTATGCCTCCACATTTATCTTTAAGTTTACCTGCTTACTGGCAACATCACTACTTCTGGTGTGTGTGTGTGTGTGTGTGTGTGTGTGTGTGTGTGTGTGTGTGTGTGTGTGTGTGTGTGTGTGTGTGTGTGTGTGTGTGTGTGTGTGTGTGTGTGTGTGTGTGCGCGTCAGGGAGAGGGGGAGAAAGCGAAGGGGGAAGGGTGAGGCAGGATGGAGTTAGGATAGTAGTGTGAAAAGGGAAAGGAGACAGGAGATGTGGGCAGGGTAAGGGTGGGGTTTGGGTGTGGTCAGAATGCAGCTGGAAGGCGGCAAAGAGGGGAAGAGATAAAGAGTGTAGAGTGAGGGGAAAGGATGTGAGATGGGAGGGAGACTGGAAGAGGAAAGAATGATGCAGGGCGAGAATAAGCGAGGATGGGCAAAGGAGAGAAAGTAAAGAGTGACAGGAGTGGGGAGGAAAGGCGTGTGGGTGGTGGTAAAATAGCAGGGGAGGGAGGATAAGGATGGGGTGGAGGGAGTTATGAAAGGGCAGACAGATGGAAGGGCTGGGGAGACAGGGGGATAGGAGGAGGCGGGGGAATATGTGTGGAGGCAGGGAGGAGGAGGAGGAGGACGAGGAGGAGGAAAAAGAAACAGTGTCAAACCTCTGAAGAAAAGAAATACCCCTCCAACTTTTCCACATCATCCCTCTATCATCCCACCCCTCCCAGACTCCCTCCCACGTCCCTCCACACTTACCAAAATTAACCCGCATCTATTATAACTTAACTAAACGCAGTGGTGGGCAGGCAGGGGGAGGGGGGTAGTAAGGAGGATAATTAATTGTGCTAGGGGTTAGGGCCAAACAAAAATGGGCCCTAATCCCTGGGTGATAGCGGGCAGTTTTCGCCTCTCCGTCATTAACTTTGAGGCCATTGTGTGCGTGGGACAATGGTGATTATACACTTATTTTAGGCGGGAGGGAGGGGGTTAATTTTGCGGTCTTGTCTTACGCTCCTCGCTTCACCCCGCCTCCTCACCCCACCTTGACTCCTCCTCCTCCTCCTCCTCCTCCTCGTGGCTTGGAAATTACTCGGGTGCTTAAACAAAATAATAATATATATAACACCTGCAGAAATAATAACAACAACAGATGACAATAATAACAACATTAAATAATAGTAATACCGTAATAATAATAATAATAATAATAATAATAATAATAATAATAAAAACTAATAATAATAATAATAATAGTTTTAACAGGCATCGAAAACAACAAGTTTCTACAAAAACAGATATAAGGTTCAATTTAGAAAATAAAGTAAAATCTGAACGCTCTTGGGCATCTACGACAGACTCTTCACTGAACAAAATAAAAATAACTGTGGTCGTATTAACACTCTCAGGCTCACATGGGTCATTCATAGCTGAAGGAAATCGTCTGGTGTCGGCTGAAATAAAGTTCTAGAGAAAATGTAACCTTGAGAGGTATAATAATAAATGTACTAAAGCAATTAAGGAAAATGTTAAAATCCCCTCACTCTCATATTTGGAATTTTTACCATTAGCTCAAAGAAACTCTCTCTCTCTCTCTCTCTCTCTCTCTCCACACGCTACCTATCTGTCTATCTGTCCATAACCAAATGTCTTAATCTCGGATATAGTGGCCTCAAACAAATCGTCCGCATATCACCCTGTTCTTCACCATCAAGCTGCCCTTTCTCCAACTCACACACCCTCTCTCATATACCACTCCACTTCACATAGCGCTTAAATACAAATCCTAGAGTTACTTTGCTTGTCGCAGGTACACAGTTCTATGCACAGTTCAGGTTATCAAATTTATCTCCGTGAATAATTTTTGAATATTAATCTTCCTCTTAATTTATCATGTATTCAGTATGGACGGTTTGTACTGTCGTCTAAACGGTGACATGCGAAGGCCTTTGGTATGTTGACTGTATATTGGTCAGATTCACATAATGGAAAGACACACACACACACACACACACACACACACACACACACACACACACACACACACACATCAAGGTAATGTATTATTGTAGTTCCAATGCATGTCGTAATTAATATTATGCACCACATCTGTATCTGACTTTCATTCCCTTCACTCAAAGTAGCTTATTTCCATATTATTCTTTCAACGTCCAAATTAGTATAATCTTCTAAGGATATATTATCCGCACTACAAAGATTAAATAAACAGGCAACTATAATCGAGAATACATTTTCTGCACTACAGAGACTAAACAGACTGGCAATTAATCTCAAGAGATATTTTTCACAGTTACAGTATATACAAAATTATAATCTGCAAAGAATGTTTTTTTTAACTACAGAGATTAAATATACCTTCCCATTTACCCTTTCAGTAATACAGATTTCTATGAGCTGGATAAAATCGTCTGGAAGTAGCTCGAATAAGATAAATACCGTAATACACTGCCGAACTGATGCGGGTAATGGCAGCTTCCACATACTGCACTTCCCCCTGGTTAGCGAGACAGAGGTTATATCGGAATGAGCATTAATATTACACACATTTGTACACATAATCTCCACTACCCGGGGTCTCTACACTCAACTTGAATGGAACAGCTTGGTGGTAGCAATTATAACCTATTGAGACCGGGGACGTCTTATATATATATATATTTAATTTATTTATTTACTTATTTATTTATTACTTATTGCCCCACCACCTGACGATGTTAGCCAGCTTGAGGGACACTTACAACAGGGCCACATTTCATGCACCCCTGCAGTACGGAACGCCTCTCCTGGGGTGAATAAAATCGTCTGGTAGCCGCAGAATATACTTAAGAATAGGGCCCTCACCCGAATTCAGTGGTTTAAATGTGGAATACTAATGTCTTCAATGAGGTACTGAGGAGGGTGGAAGACATTTTTGCTGTAATTTTCTTTCTTGTGGTACTTCACTGCCATTTACCTTTTGCCTCAGAAATTCCAATGCAATATTTTATTCCGGCTAACGTCAGGCAATTTTAATCGGCCGAGACAAACCCACAGAAAAAAAAAAATCGACTAACATACTGGCCAAAAATTAATAACTTATTTCCCAGCTGAAGCCAACCCAGAATACTAAAATGAAGAAAGTCACCTCAGTTCTAATAATTCTGAAGATCCTTAACCGTACTTCAGGGTAACATTTCCCCATTTAAGTAATTCCCAGAAGTACGTGAACTGATATTCTTCAATATTTTGATAATTCCTGGAAGGTTGTACAGTAATATCTGTATCCACTTTCGCTGATTCATAAATCAAATATTTTCTGTTCTTAAAATATTCTAACACGTCAAAATAAATTTCCTTATTACCTGCAATTCATAAAGTGTATTTCAATGCAAAACATTTCGGTCAATATCATGGTAATTCAAAAAGCAATCCAAAGCAACGATTTTCTAATCACTATAATGGCAGTTCACAGGCATTTGGAAGCATAACATTTCTATCAATAAGCTGTTAAGTCACAAAGCATTTCAAATTACAAAATTTCTACTGATACATTTGTAATTTACACTTTGAGGAATTCAAGGTAATATTCACACTCATTTTTTTCTTGAAGTTGTTCAGCACGCTGAAACGCGTTTATATAATTCTGCGATTTCAGAGCATTTTTTTGAAGCAATAGCAAGTGTAAACAATGGACTACTGCTGCCAGTGCATAGCATTTCTATGTTTTAACAACCATCACAAAGTATAATAAAATAGTGGTATACATCCAATTAATGCTGTCATCTCTTATAAATACATGTATAAATACACACCCACACCCACACCAACACCCAAACCCAAGCATACACACACACACACACACACACACATATATATATATATATATATATATATATATATACACACGGATTATTTCACAATTTCAATATTTTGGCGTTTTAAAGAAATACCCAGTACAACTGATATACCACGGATAGAGAGAGAGAGAGAGAGAGAGAGAGAGAGCTCTGGAAACATATATATATGGTTGGCCAGTTCCCAGAGTCAAGGGTTGTGAATCGAGGTGTCGGTACGGCTAAAAAAAGTAGGGTGAGTGCCTTCACCCTCCCCCTACCCCCCCTATCCTCCCTTCACTTGCTTTCTCACACCAAGCATGCTCTCCCTTCTCTCTCTCTCTCTCTCTCTGAATGCATCGATTTTTTATTATTCTATCCCAAACTTCTTGCATTTTACCTTCTCCTAACCCATCATTATACTCTCTCTCTCTCTCTCTCTCTCTCTTGCCTTCTCACACCACACCAAGCATGCCCCCCCTTTCCCCCTCGTCCTTCTTTTATTCCCAGTCTCACCCTTTTCCCACTTTCTTTGCCTTTTCATACCATTCCAAGCATATCAATCTCCTCTCTCTCTCTCTCTCTCTCTCTCTCTCATCATTTATCTATCTACAAATAAAATCCCAATTCTCTCCGGTACATTTTATCCCATTCGCCCTTTCCTATAAAATTTCCCCTACTTCCTATACTCATGCTTTCATGCCGTTAAGAGGACTTCAGCAAGTGCTCCCACCATTTACAATTGCATCTTTCTTCCACGTCTCTCAACCTTTATTACAGTACATCTATTCACTTCCATCCATTTGTTTTACCCATCCTTATCTCTGTTGCTAAAATAAACTCATTTTTTTATTATAATCAGATTACCACCAGATGATT
>NC_137042.1:25801778-25901778 GCF_032717465.1 Coenobita brevimanus
AGTCTTGCTGCTTAGTCAGTCTCGATACGCTGCCGACCATCACCGATATCTTTAATGTTTCTCTACTCTCCAAACTACTACCTAACTTACTACCCAGCATGCTTCCTTACCTATTCTCTAGTCTACAGCTGAGCCTCACTACCTACTTTCCTCGCTTGTCTATTTACTTACCTTTTCCTGTCATTCTCTGCCTACTCTCCAGTCTACTTCCGGTTCTGACCTATTCCCTGATCTAATCTTGCTACGACAATCTAATTCAGCTTTGGTTCGTGCTGAAGGGGTTAAAACAACCTGCCTACTACCTCAAACTATCAACTACCCTACCCCTGCCTGCCTGCTCTATATCCTCATCCTTTCTCATAATTTACTCTTATCTCGCTCCTGTTTCTGCCTTCCACCCTACCCTGATTAATGTCTTGCCCTGACGCACCCATTTCCTCTTCCTCACCTTCCTCCTGCCTCACAATCCCCCTGGCTCACTTTCTATCTCCCTTCCCCTTTCCTCACTTTCCTACACTTTCTTTCCTCCTGACTCACCTTCCTCCTATATTGTTTTCCTGTGTCTCATTATCCCCTCTTTCTCACTTTCATTCTGCCTCATTTCTCCTTGACTCACAATCTCCCTTGCCTCACTATCCTTCACTCTACCCGCCTCACTATCCATTTCCTCACCTTTTCCTGCTTCCCTTTCCTTGCCTCGCTATCCCACTGCCTGGTCATCTCTCTATTTCACGTTGCCCCTATCTCACTTTTCCCCTGCCTCACATTTCCCCCTGCCACCCTAACCCTTGCTTTGACCACCACTGCCTCCCCCTGTCCCCATACCCCACCCTGACCACTGCTTTATTCAGGCTCGTCTTTGGCCCCGCTTCCGTGCATTTGCTTTGACCATTGCCTTAACCAGCTTCCCCCTTTTCCTTCCTACCGAACCCCCTTTCCGGCCCCCCTTTCCTACCTAGCCTCACCCTCCACCCTCCAATCCTACCTTACCCTGTCTGCTCACCCTTCCCTAATCCCCCCCCCCCTCTCCAATCTTCCCCCCACCTCTGCTTTGTGACAGTTGAAGCAGCAGCTGAGAAACTCCAAACATACGACACACACAAAATATGAAAAAAAGACGAACAGTGTGGCAAGAAGGTCTGACCCATTTTAGGTTATACTGGAGGGTCGCATCTGAATTTTCGTCCATAAAAAAATACAATTGTATATCGTTATTTCTCATTCAAGTGGTCGTCTGTCAGAGAATTTAGGAAAAGGATGAATTTCTCTTCTTTTAAAACTATATTTAAAAACTAAGTCTGCAATGAGACTGTATCAAGATTTTTAATTCTAGCACTGCAAAATGATGATAATGATGATGATGATGATGATGATGATACCTAAACGTACAAGCCTCCAAACATGCCTCCAATCACTTAATCCTAACCAGGCATGACCAGTGCACCTTTTAATCCAGTTGGCTTAAGCATCATTCTGTTATACATCGTTCTCCTCAGAGCTAACGAGATTCTTAATGAGCACAGTATGAAATTAGGCCGTTTATCAGCACTGCCAGGATTAAGATGTTTTTAGAGATTATATTTGTTACTGTCTATGATCATTTTGTTATAATGGTTATAGATTATTTTATTACACATCCGGGTTTTTCTAATTACACTCTCCTTCGCATTCACCAACACGATACAAGTAAAGACTAACAACCTAACCTAACCTATCCTAACCTCTTCTAATCTAATTTAACCTTACGTAATGAATGCAACCCAAACTAAACCTCACCAAAACCAAGTCCAAACTAATCTAATTGAAGCTAAGTTAGCCTAACATAACGTAAACTAACCTAAGCTAACCTAACCAAACCTCACCTAACCTAACCAAACCAAACAAAACCTATACCAACACTGAACCCAAACCACACCAACCCCAAACCAAATCTAAACCTGAACACAACTAAACCACACCGAACTAAACCTGAACCCAAACCAAATAAACCTAAACCAAATCAAACCAAACCTAACCCAACCCAACTTTCCTCCCAGCCTCCGAAGCAGCACGGGGAGCCAATTTCAGCCATCGTGGGCCCATTTCCACCAGGGGCCTGCGCCGTGTCTGAAGCGCTCGTACGATTATAATGCTTGTTAAGTCAAATGGTTCCCGGCCAGCTCTAATCCAGCTTACAGGCCCTCAATTATACCACACAAGCCTCGGACGCTGCTGGGAGAGGCTTGGCTCCAAAATGTCCGCCCTGACCATTTTGTTACTCTTACTACTACTACTACTACTACTACACTACTTATACTACTATTACTACCACTACTACTATTACCTGTACCACCAGCCTCACCATCACCACCACCACCACCACCACCACTGTTACTTCTACTGTCTCACACTTTACGAGAATTTCTACCATTTGCTCACTTTTTCTTAACCAATTATTTCTTCTTTCCCTGATATCGCCCAGTTTCTTAGCATTAACATCTCGCACTATCCTTATTTCTAACATTTTACATTTTACTTCATTCCTATCCCACACTATCTATTATTTCTACTTACCATCACCTATCCCTAATATTATTCATTTTGTTACACTAGTACCAAGCTATTTTTGCTCTCGACTGTTTACTATAAATTTTCCGAAAATATTTACTATCTTGAACCCTTACATCACGATGACGCCCTTTTCTATAGAAATTTTCTTGCTAACACCAAACGATATTATTCACACAACACATCTTGATCTTTTACTTTATTTATTTTATTTCCTGGACTCCATAAAGTTGCCTCTCTTACTAAAGTGTCAAATGCCACCTCCATTAGCCTCTTTAATACCATGACGTCTTCGCATCTTAGTTTCGAGAAATATTACACTACACAGGAGAGACTGTTCCCTCCTGATACACACACAACACGAAAAAAAAATAATAATAAACATGACTCTAAAAATTTAATAAACCTTCACACAAAACCCCATAAACTAAGACCAAAAATTACTTCCCCAAAACCATGCCTCAAAGTGATTACATCAATACTTTTTTTTCCTTTATTATGAAGCAGTTACGAAGCAGATTAAAACTAACCATGACACACTCCACTCTGAAACCCACAACATCCACATAAATAATCTGGAAGTAGCAAATATAAACAAATACAAGTCACCTGATTCAAGAGGTTAATCCTGTCCGCACATGATATTTCCCCAGAGCAGCATAAAATAAAAACAAATAATTCAACTTAAAAAAATATATATATACACTTTACTGAAGGGGATGACGAAGACAGTTTCCATCCTTTGCAGTACGACAATTTGCTGTATACACTCGTCACTTACAAGGAAAAAAAAAAAAATAGGGTGCCACTGAATTATACTTACTGAAAAGCTGTTCCGTTTATGGTGAGGGTTTTTCAATAGATGGACATAATTCCCGCTTCTGGGACTAATTCCTTCCTTTTCACCTACTGTTTCTCAAGGCGGAGGTGGTTAGTTCTTACGTGGTCGGGGCAACTTCAGTATTTTATTCCAACTACCGATTGATGAGTTTTCTATTAAGACAGTGTAAAAATTGAACCTCACTATGAATACTGCGACCATTAACCCATTCACCCTCTCTTGGTCAGGAAAACTCTTGGCATTTTGTTACTGATATAGGAAGATGGTTTTATTTACCTAAGGGCGAGTTACAAACGCATGATTATCAGTAGTGGCACCATTAACCCTCTCATGATTAGGAAGGTTGTAGAACGAGGGCTTTGTTCCGGCACAAGAAATTACTAGCTTATTATTAACTACCATCACCGTCTCCTCCCTAGTACTATCTCCACTGCTACCATCTCCCTCTCTCTCTCTTCCCTCGAACTATCTCCACTCATCTACACTATTGACGGCGCTATCACAAAGCTGCCTCCTCGTCTGCCCCCGACACCTGCTCTTCTCTCTCTCTCTCTCTCTCTCTCTCCCTGTTCATACTCCAATGCTTAATTTCTTTATACATATATCGTTGACTGATTATTCTCTTATGCCCCTCTCTTCCATTTCTCTTCTATTGTTCTCAGTCCTTCCACATTATTCTCTCTCTCTCTCTCTCTCTCTCTCTCTCTCTCTCTCTCTCAAGCTAATGCCCGGGAAATACGCCAACAGATGATTAATTCCATATCAAGTTTTCAGCGCCCACTTTTTTCCACCCTGGTACGGCCGAAGGGAACTCCAGCTAATAACCTGCACTTGGATTTGTGATGACCCCACTTAAAAACGGTAATTAGTCAAGTTCCATGAAGATCGTAACGAGGATAATATCGCTAATGCTCCGGCACAAACTTAAAAAAAGATTATAATGCCCGTCCTCTTCTTCTCATCATTAGTTATAAAAAAAATATTCTCGTGTGGATTATTATGAATGCATGCCACTGGGTATGTCACAGTTTTTTTTTTTTTTTTTTTTTTTTTTTTTGCCTTTTTGAGAAGGGAATGAGTGATTTCTTCTGGCGTTTACAGAATCATTCGGTGTGGCGTAAAATTTATTCATAAATAATTATTTTCTCATTGTTGCACTTCATTATTTCATCTCTTTACCCAAAGTAATATCACATGGCAGTCAAACATCATACTGCAGGTGGACTTATCAACCGACTTGTTTCTCTGACAATAAATATACGAAAAAATATATTTTGTTGCATAAAGCAGCGTGCAAGATCAGCCTTCATCCTGTTAAAATTATTCATCAATGATTCTTTCAAAAAATATTAAAGACCACATTTTTCTACACTAATTACTGAGCAGGAAAAAAAGGCCAATAATGTCTTCACCTTTCGGCTTAAATATATATTCTGATCAGCTTAGAAATACCCCAGCAAGGAATGGTTAAAAGCTCTTTCGATGAACACTCTGCTACTGTGAACACCTTGATATTTTTTTATGGATAACACAAGTCTTTTTCTTTTAGCTTAGAGAAAAACTTGGGACAGGGCCAATCAGGGATAATATTAATTCCCTTTAATACATCATGCACTACAAACTACACTTTAATTTTATTCGTCATATTACATTTTCTCGCAGCTCTTTATCATGCAGAAGTAAACAGCTTAAATGTAAATCACGAGTCACTTCACTCTGAAATCCAGCACAAAAAATACTTTCACTAGAACCAACAAATAACTCCCAAGGTAAGAGTATTTAATTGTAACTGGCTGCACATCACGTCTCAAATATTTCAGCTTCTCTCTTCAAAGCCTTTCATCAAAACAACAACAGGCAACTTAAAATTACCCTAAAATCCAAAACACACACACACACACACACACACACACACACACACATATATATATATATATATATATATATATACACACACAAGGCCAAAAAATTCATGTTTTTAATTTTAGATTTTCCTTTATGATCAAGCCACTCCCCCAAAAAACAAGTGCCATTTCATCCTCGAATCCTAATGATGCCCAGAAAATACTGAAAACACTCCAGCGACTGCATATATATATATATATATACACCATAATTATCTTCAACCAATTTAAAATTTTCTCTGATCATGTAGCACCTAAACAGCTTAAAATTAACCATGAGTCACTTCTATCAAAAATCCATAACTCACACTGAAAATAATACAACCAAAAATTAACCACATACTTTCTGGTATTTTCACCTTCCCTCTTTAAGGCTGATAAAGCAGCTTAAAAATAACCAACATTAATATCCAATAAATTCCAGCACAAATCCCTCTAAACTACATAAAAAAATATGTCTCCATTCAATTATACTATTTTCTCTTTTATCAAACTGAAATAAATAAATAAATAAATAAATAAAATTAACCAAGAAACACTTCCCTCTGAAACCCACAACATCCACGCAAAATACCCCAACTAGAACCAACAACATTAACCCTCACATTTTCTCTAATATATACACACCACTTTTCTCTCCCAACCCTCTCACCCAAGCAGTGATAAAACAGCTCAAAATTAACCACCCTTAAAATCCAACACACACACACACACACACACACACACACACACACACACACACAAAATGGCCTGCAACTACAACCAAAAATGATCTCAGCCGAAATTTTAATACACCCCGGATTTTACCACCCACCCCCACTGATTATGCGTCTATGGCCTAGTACACGCTAATGCATTCCATCACGTACGATCCGATCTTTTTTTTTTTTTGTATATTCTTTTTTTTTTTTTTTGGGGGGGGGAACAACCAAAGGCGCGGATTACTGTATGTATTTTGAGGGTCATGGAAATTTCGCTAAGTTGGTCGGGTTTACCTCTGTGTTTTTTCCATTTAGTGTTGTTTTTGTTGCTGCCTGTGATTTTATTTTGGGGTTTAATATATTCTGAGAGGGTGATGGGGTGAGTTTTAACTGATGGGTAATGGAGTGGTAATGGTGGTGGTGGTGCCGTGATGATGGTGATGGTAATACGGTGGTGGAGGTGGTGGTGGTGTGGAAATGGTGATACGGTGGTGGTGGTTGTATATCCGGTGATGGTATTAAAAGCGTCACCACACTACATAGCAATCATCACAATATCTCATCACAGTTTAATTACCCTTGTGTTTTCATCTCTAGCATCATTACATTATATTTCTCACCTGCCAATATTCTCATCAGCACAATCAACGCAGTATTTTTCATCACCCTAAATATTTTTCATCACCCATATCGCCATAGGATTATCGGATCATTATAGGTTCATCACAAATATAATCAAGGGATTTTTATTTACTTCTCCAGTCCCATTACGTATTTCTAAATTTCTTACTAATTCCAGACGCTTTTATTCAGCTCAGGGGACACTTTCTGAACAAGTGGGTTAGATGTGGCTTACCCTGACTACCAAAAGGTCGGTTCTAAGACGAATAAAATCGTCCAGGAATTTTTAAAGGATTTTCTACCATTGCAGGATAGTGACAACTTCAACATTTTTGCTTCTAACTCGATAAACAATGCCTACAACTTGCATAAAAATTACAAGATAACATCACCATAAGATCTACCACGCACTCCGCGTGGACGGAGGTTTGCAATCTCGGACTACTCTTGTTATTACAGTTTTTCACTGTTGCTGTCGTTATTTCTCATTAATAATAATAATAATAATAATAATAATAATAATAATAATAATAATAATAACAACGAATAATAATAATAATAATAGTTTATTGTTATTATTATTATTATTATTATAATGATGATGATGATGATTAGTTACTATTATTATTATCATTATTACCGCTTTTGTCACTATTGTTAATACGGACGCGCCACCATTACTGTTGCTGCCGTTACTGTTGTTACTGCTGTCGCGGCATCATCATCATCACCATCATCATCATCATTATTATTGTCGTATTTCCAGGCAGACATGAAAGGGAAGCTGGTGGGCGCTATCAATTACATTACCACTTTTATTCCAGGGTGTGCCTTCCAAGTTTTGCATCGGCCCACCACCGCCACGTCTCTTTGAAGGCTGGATGGGGGCATGGGGGCTGCTTTGTGTTGGTGTATACTCCTATAATCATCACTACGGCACTGTAATCATCACTATCATCACCACCACCATCACCAATGCTTCTCTTGTTTGGCACAGTCGCTGTACACTTTTCTCGGCGAGATCATCATTTTGTAAACATCACTGCTTTTTCTTATATGTCACCACCACAATTTAAGTTTCTTATGTCATCACTATTATACTCTCATCTCTCACCACTACTGTCATCACCACTGCACGTGCTTCCTGACTGTAACCTAATTATCACTACAATCTACCCCACTGCCTTCTCTTGTCAGTCATCACTACTCTCTCATCTCTGTCCTCATTACCGTCACCATCACACTGCTCTCACTCATTATAATCATCACTCTGTCACCAATAACACTTTTTTTTTTGCACTCATCACTCTCATTGTCACTCTAACTTCTCTGTCACCACAAATGTCACTCACCCACATTACTTACTTTTCTCTCTGTCATCACCATTCCACTCTCTCCTCATTGCAGTCATCACTCCGCCACTGCCACTGCACTTGCTTCCCACTGCAAACATCACTGCCACATCCCCACTACGTGTTATCTCCTGCCATCATTACCGACACCACATCTCATTAACATGCATATATTTAGTCATTAGGCATCACCATAATTATCATAATCACTTCTATGTCATCACAGTACTCTCATCACCGTACCTATTTATGCACACCATCTCATACACTACACCACACAGTCATCACCATAATATCACACTGTCATCACCACAATTACCCCATGAGGCACACAACTCATCACCACACTGTAGCACCATAACCATACAGGGTGGAGCAAAAACTAGGCCTCTTTGGTCACTTAACTGGCGTCTTCTCGCGTACTCCTGAGACGGCTCTGTGATTGTTATTGATGTATATCTTTTATCATTATCTACTATCACTATCTACTTCCCTATTCCCACTTCCTTACATGGATGATTAGGCCTAGTAAAGTCACGATGCATACAAAATATCGGCGCTCCCCACACCCGCAGACTGAGCCGTTCCCGTAGCAGGCAAAGATATTCCATGCCTGGAGTGCAATATATGGACCACCCTCTATTTTGCGAACATCATCAGCATCATCACAGCTTCGGTCATCACCACCATCATCACACTCTCCCCACCACAACTACCACCATCCTCTCACCACAAACTGTGATTTTAGACACCACGGCGACCTTACCCATATACTTATCATCCCAGTCATCACAGCCTCAGCCATCACTATCATCACACTCTCCTCATCATAACTACAACCATCCTGTCGCCACAACCTATAATTTTAAAGGAACCATAGCGACCTTCACCATATAATTATCGCTAGTTATCGCCATTACACTATAATTATTCACTGCCTGACCAATCTTGAAGCCTTAGTGGATTTTTTTCAACTTCCTTTCCTATGCAAGGGGTTATTAAGGGCAATATTTATCCCCCGCAAACTCTCTCTATATGAAAATGCATAAAGTCCACACACACACACACACACACACACACACACACACACACACACACACACACACAAAAAAACATCCCAGCACCTTAACCCCATCCCCACAATTCCACCACCATCATCACACCAACACCACCGCTCTAGTAATTATGGGGTTATTTTCCGTAGACTTTTATTTCGAGGCAGACTTTATAAAAATAGTTAGACCTGGCGATTCATATAAAACATAAGTAAAAATGAGTGTGACGAAGATTAACAGAGAAGGTGTTGGTGTATGGTGGCATGGGCTGTAGAGAATACCTTAACATATATATTATACACACCTATAGTGACACGAATTCGTAAATATGTATAAATGAATGCTACTGAATACGTCATCGTGTGTATAAAGCCTAGTAAAGTCTCATATAAGAGAGAGGAGTTTCGTCACCTCGTACTTACTTTATATCATTCTACTTCAGGAAATCCTATGCTGCTATTATTATTATTATTATTATTATTATTATTATTATTATACCCTCTTTATAAGTGCTGGAACGATGGTGAAGACGGCGAGAGTGAGGATGCTAATGACGGCGATGAAGATGATGATGATGATGATGATGATGATGATATTAACGAAGATCATAACGCAAGTAATATATAAAGCTGACGAAATAGGAAGGACGAGGAACACTAAGCATGTTACCGGGAAGGAAGATGGATAACGAGAAGATGGGAGAGAGAGAGAGAGAGAGAGAGAGAGAGAGAGAGAGAGAGAGAGAGAGAGAAATTAGCTGGATGGTTAGAAAGAAACGCAGGAACTTTATTGAGACAGACATCGGTAATAAAAAAATGAAAAGTAACAGGTGGAACATAAGCAGGAATAACGAGAGAGAACGAAGGAAGGAGAGGGGGAAGGAAATAGTGAAGAGAAATGGGAAGGAAGTGATGCCAGGAGAAGGAAAAATACCAAAAGGAAAATACCAGAAGGAAAAGTATCAGAAGGAAAATACCACAAGGATAATACCATAAGGAAAATACCAGAAGGAAAATACCTGAAGGAAAAGTATCAGAAGGAAAATACCACAAGGATAATACCATAAGGAAAATACCAGAAGGAAAATACCTGAAGGAAAAGTATCAGAAGGAAAATACCACAAGGAAAAATATCAGAAGGAAAATACAAGGAAAAATACCACAAGGAAAATACCATGAAAAAGGGATAATACCAAGAAGCAGAGATATATCGGGAGGGCTAAAAAAAAGAAAAAAATCCTGCATAAAACAAGGGTAATAAAAACTTACAGGAAATTTGAGAATAAATAATTAAATAAATCGAATGAATAATAATAATAAATAAAATAAATAAATAAAAAATAAATAAATAAATAAGTGAAGTAGGGGACACGTTAAAAATATACTCAATGAAGAATACAAGGGAGGCAATATTAAGACGCTTAGCGGGTACAACAGGGGAATGGATGGCAAGAGAAAGATGCGACTGAGAAGGACAGGGGGAAGGATAGAGCACTTGTGGTTCCGTATATGGGTTAAGCGACCAAAATGAGGCAGTGTGAGCAGTACAGCGGAAAGCACAACACGGGGGTAATAGTGAGAGAGATGGAGAAGGAGGAATATTGAACCGTAGGAGAATATCGGATGAAGCAGCTGGGGGGAGGGGACAAGGAAGAACATTCAGCATGCCGGAAGTATAATAAGACAGGTACATCATAGAGATCTGCTTGAATAATATATCTAGAGTAACCTACTATACAGAGGACTGGAAGGAGAGGCATATAACTTGAGTAACATGAGGAATATCGTGAAAGTGGGATGAGAGAGGGAGTAGTATTAGTGTGAAATATAATATAACGAAAAATACTTCCAAAAGGCATAAAACAACGATATTGATGACGGGAAGGATAACGAGAAGGATAACGAGAAGGATAAAGGGAAGGATAACGAGAAGGATAAAGGGAAGGATAACGGGAAGGATAAAGGAAAGGATAAAGGGAAGGAGAAAAGGAAGGATAAAGGGAAGGATAACGGGAAGGATAACGGGATAGGTACATTCCTTCAGGAGGGCTATCGAGATGGGTAGTGAGAAAGACTAAGTGAGGAAAGCAGAAAGATCAGAGGGAAATACATTAGAATTATATACCTTGCAACAAGATAAATGAGAAGTATGGATAGAGAGGCCTTGTGAGGAATATGGAAAGTAGTTATGAGAGGGATTTGGTGAGAGAAGAATGGAGGAAGATTACAGAGAAGTATGAGAGATAAATAATGAAAAAAAAAAAAAAAAAAGCTTGTACAAGGAACGGTAGGATTATTTCTAAGACTGGCAATACAAAAGAGGAATATCGAGAGCAATATGCTGTGTGGAGGGGAGGGATAAGGTCTAGAGGGAAGCATTACACAAACAAGCAAGTAAAACAAAGTACTAGCAATAAAGGAAGGGTGTCTTCAAGGAGGAATATCGGTTTGTAATTACCGCGGGAAGGTAGGGAGGAAGATTAGAGGGATGACCAGGTGGAGAGGTACATTACACAGCCTTGCACAAGAGGAATATGGAGAAGATGGAGAGAGAGAGAAAGATACATAACTTAGTAAGAGGAATATCGGGAAATATCTGGTGCGGGGAGGGGAGGATGAAGGAATGAAGGGTAAATATAACAAGTGAGAGCATGATCGAGGAGTCATGTAAGTGGAAGAGTACATGATGGAAAATGGTTTGGACTGGAAGGAGAGAGAGAGAGAGAGAGAGAGAGAGAGAGAGAGAGAGAGAGAAATTTTCGTGGCATTTCTGTCACGTCCACCCAAAATGAACTCTGGGATAAGGGGTTTTCAAGTAGGCTATATAGACAGGAAGACAGACACACAGCAAGATACATACACAGACAGAGGGATCGAGAAAGAAAGGAGAGACAACACCTAATAAACAGTTCATAATAACCTGCAGGAAGGCATTATTAACAAGACTCAAATACAGCTAAAGGGAGAATAAGAAAAAGATTATACATTTTTAGAAGGAAAATATTTATAAGATGAGGGCGAGGGCAAGCTTACAACTCTTAACGAAGATTATAAAACAAAAATAATTCTATATATTTTGAAGGAAAATTATATTAAAGTAAAATCTGCCTCGCCAGGAATATCGTAAGGTGCTTTGTGATTTATCTCCTAACGAAGTATATATATTTTTTTAACCTTGCAAAATCTATGACTTTTTATTTTTTCATTAAAAGTGTTGGAAGAAAGTCAGATTTGGGAAAGTGTCTTGTAGTGAAGGGATTACGTATATCATAACAAATTATTGGTAATTTATTCGGAAACTAATTCCTATCTTTAGTATTTGCTGTAGAAACGATCCTGGAGCGGTAACTGCTCACATCCTTGAAAAAAATATCTTCAGATTTTTTAAATTTACAGGGGCATTTGGCCCACCAGAAAAGTCGTACGGGGTGTCCTGATTCACCCTGAAGACCAAATTTTTCGGTGAAGACAAAAACACCTCCTAGGATAATCGCAGTGTAGTGGTGTGGGAAGGATTTGCAGGAGAAGGAACCCACAAAATTATTTTCTTACACTTTTGCTAAGATTATCGAAGACAAATTAAAAAAAAAGTGAGGATCCCAAATGTCTTCTTGCAAGCTTCGTAAAATTACCAGAGACTAAAAATACCGAGAGGGGATCTCATAATATGTATCTTAACACTCTTCCTATAATTACTAGAGGTTTACTCTTTTAAAAGCGAGAGTTTTCAAAACATATTTTCATAATCCACATAAGACAATCGAAGACTACAGATGAAAACTGATCCAACAACAGTGACTTACGATGTTTCACACCTTGTTTCGCTACTCAAATTTTTTTTTCAAATGTGAAAAAATTGGATAACTGTAAACGTCTCGTTTTGCTGCTAAATATAAAAAACATATATATTCCCTCCAATGAAATTGTCCAGTAACACGGACAGGATCTACGGGCAGCATGCTCAGGTACTTACATTCCTCCTGAGCTTATCACAGACTTAAAATCAAATCAAATATATCACTAATGTGTTATGATGCTTTTCTTTCTTTCTTTTCCACAACGAGATTTTCGTAATCTCACAAATTCTTGTCTTCTAATCCTCCGACGATAATAAGTCTTAACTACATGACTCAAAACACGTCTAGTATATCTTTTTCTTCTATCAAGACAACTTTATTAATCTTAAGAGAAACTTTTCGAAAGGGTTAATTATAGTCTTTATTAAACTGTACACAACTTTGAGACTCCCCCCAAACCTACACAAAATCGTCTGACAGAAGCAAAAACACGCCATATAAGACGCCACAGGAATCCAAGAAAATCTAACGAAATTATTTGAATTGCATCAGAGTTTATTTTTTATCACCACCATTATAACCATTCCATCCCTTTTTCCCACTTGAAAAGACTGAGTGAGGTAAGACTTGTAAACAAATTAAGAAAAAGTTTATAAGGTTACAAAATAAAAAAGTGAATTATCAAGAGCAAGTCTTATAAAATGGGCTATACATTCATTCACACACCATTCCAGCTTTCGGAATCCTGGCCTCACCTCCAAGGATAACCATTTACACATCTATTTCTCTTAAGATATTCCTTGAGACAGTAGTAATCTAGGCATATATTTTTTTCTTAGGATATTTGTAAGTTGCGAGGAACGTGTAGGTGTGAGGGTACAAATAATTTACCTCATACAGTCCTCAGAATTAATGATGGCTTACGGTAAAAGTCAGGCACACAAGTAGTAATTTAAGACGTTTTTGTATCTTATGTCGCTGCTTTTTTCTCTCCCTCTCGCACTGTTAAAAATTCGGCGTAAGATCTACAGTAGCGGGGGTGGGTAACATTCTCATAAAATCCTTTCTCCAATTTACAGGCATAATCTGTACATATTTTTCCCCTCTCTTTCCCCTTGAAGCTAAAATTTTCGCCACATATTCGTAATCCGCGGGAAGAATCTACAGAAACACACGTGTCCCGGAAAAAAATATAAAATCTTTTACGCATCTCATAACATTATTGTAGATTTGCCACGTTACTGTATTTTGCATCGCTGTTCATATTCTTCATCTTAAGCTTAAAAAACTAAGCGTAAGATCATCGCATGCTGTCGGAGCGGGGAGGGTCGAGAGGAGCGGTGTTGGGAGCGGGCCCGGGTGGCGGAGAGAAGACGGGGGCACCGATTTTTACTATATTCTTGTGTGTGTGTGTGTGTGTGTGTGTGTGTGTGTGTGTGTGTGTGTGTGTGTGTGTGTGTGTGTGTGTGTAAGTTGTATTCTTGCTTGCTCCAGACGATTTTATTCAGTTTCCGGGAGACTATTTATTTCGAGGCATTTTAGATATTACCTTCTGTTACTTTTTTTTTCCGAGAAGCTTTATATAAACCCCTTTTCTGTTATACGCCTGCTACCTCCAGACGATTTTATTCAGCCTGAGGGAGACTTTCCGAACACTGGAGATTAAATACAGCCTGGCAATCTTATTCAGCTCCAGTTTTTTTTTTTATATATATTCTTGCTGTCAATAAACGATTTTATTCTGCTTAAATGAAACTTTTTGAATTGAAGGACTTAATACAGCCTTCATTAATCCCTTCATCATTAATCTCTCTTATATATTTTACTTATTTTATCGTGCTGCTTTCCTTCATGCTTTTATTATTATCTGTATCATCTTAGGAAATACTTGTCGAATTGGAGAGGTTAGATATGGCTTTATTAACCCATTCAGTACGAGTGGCCATTATTAATTTGAATAAACTCTCTGGGATACTGCATGATTTAACTAACACGTAATCACACTAGGACGGTCAATTTCTAAGTCGACATTTTTCACCGTTTCCGATTTTTTTAAATTATTTTTGCATACCACGTACAAGTTACTGGATTTTTTTCTCTCTCTCTCTCTTTTTTTCGCTAGTTTTATATTCCAAGTACATCGGTATCATGGTTTTCACGTCGCAACTTTTTTTTTTTTTCATATTTTTATTTGCTTAAAACTTTTCCATCACCCTCATAAATCAGTGAAATATTTTTTTCGATAATCCTTTACATTCCAAGTATAAGAGTAGTCAAAGTAGTACTTTTCAACATTTTCCACAATTCAAAACTGATATATGTACGGGGCTTTTATGAAAAACCTTTAAGACTATGTTTATTATCATTCTATTACTCTCCATTTATGTGTGTACTTAAGCTAGCTTTCTTAATGGCGTTTCGACCGACAAGTAATCACAGAACCCAGGAAATTTATAAATATTGCAGTACGAACGTATTTTCGTACAATACAGATCATATATGTAACCTCAAAAATGGATACAAGCTTGCGGTGAAAAATCGGTATCTATGTATGGTGATGGTCACATTATTATCGAAAAGTTATAATAAGTTCGTCATCATCTTCCTTTCTGCAAATTTCTCATAGCTCCCAAAAGTTAAGTAATACATTAGAGATATAAACTGTTTACGATACATCAGCGGTCGCTAATATAAATGCTGCTGCCTTTTCAGTATGGTGACTTTATTATATATCCTGTCACCGCTGCATGGTATTTTTGTATTTTACTTAAGCCAGAAATCTCGTAACGAAAAGGTTACCATGTGCACAGTATACCGGAAATGAGACTAATGGGCAAAATTCAGACGGTTTGCATTATTTAGGTGTTTTTATTACTCTCAGCCAATTACTGGAGACTATTTCTTACCCGTCACTATGAGAGATTCCTTCTACGCGCAAAAAAAACGTCTGATGTTGGCAGGTATGAGAGACAAAATTCACATTCTAGTGAAGGGGTTAATGACACTTGTTTCCAACCTAAACACTACGAACGACCCTGCCTAAGCTGTAAAGAAAATCGTCTGGAGGTGACAGGGATGAGGTAAAAAAAAATCATCTTTGTGGTGAGGCAGATAAATCAAAGTTGGAAAAACCTCAAATCCACCCAACTCCTCATTAACCTATTTTTGGCATATGCGCGGCCCTAAAAATAGCATCGCCTTTAAAAAGAGTGCAAGCAAAGTGTACCAACAATGCGGTTAACAGGTAAAAGAGTTGAAGGTCAGGGCAGGGAGTCAGCTTGCTTGCGAAAAAAAAAAAAAAACGCATTCGATTCTTTCCAAAATTTCAAAAACACGCGTAAAAGGAGAGAAAAAAAAAGAGGATATTTAGTGAATCAGAGAGAGTTTTTTTTATTATAATTATTTTCCATGCTCTCTTCAGCCGCTGGTCGTGTTGTCAATGCCGCTCTTTTTTTAGCCTCGTTTTTAAAGGGGAAAGGCATTTAATGTTCTAAATATAGGCGCTGTGTTTTTTTCCGCACTTTTTTTTTACGTCCAGACCATAAATAAATATAGCGGCTGAGTCATAAAACACGCTCACCTTTATACAGCTCCCCCACCCCCCACTCCGCTCCCCTACCACCACCCCCGTGCCTCACCTGCGCTCATCATCAGTACTACACCTGCTTGCATCACTACCTGGTTTTGCCATTACATCTACTTTTATCTGTCCTCATTTTCATCTTTTTTCGTCGTCATCATTACTGGCATATTCATCAGAAGGTAGCTTCCATTTATCGTCATCACCATACCTGTACTTCATCATCACTATCATCACACACTGTCATAATCTGCTTTAATCTGCCCTCATCACCATTTGGTTCCACTATCATCATCATCATCCAATCATCACCATCTTTTGCATTACCATCATCATCATCATCATCATCATCATCATTTCCTGCAATATTTCCACAAGCCATCACCCTTTAAATAACCACACTTTGCCATCATCAATTTTCTCGTCACAACCCACCAACTCCCTGTCATTAACACCTTGAGGCATCATCACTAAATACCTAAATACCTCAAATATCACCACACCTTCCATCTTCACTACCTGACCTTGACATCACCATTAACGCCACACATCGTCACCAAAGCCAAACCTTCATCATCACCACATCTTTCCTCATTAGCTTGCATCCACATCGTCAGCCTCATTAGTGATCATAATAATAATCACCCATCATTATCGTCACTGTTTACCCTCATTACTGACTGTCTTACATGGCTTCATCACAGCTGTTCATCACCACACATTACACTAATATTATCTTCAGTCGTACTCATCACAAACTGCTTCATCACATCTTATAACACTAAACCCTCGCCTCACCATCACATTTCATCACTATTAACCTCACTCACCTCGTCATAACACAAATTTCATCACTGTCTTCCCTAACAAACTAGGATCATCATCTCGCTCATCACTACTTCCCTTTTTTTTACCACCCCTCTCATTACACTGTTATCTTCCTACCCCACTCATTCTATCACCACAATAACCTCACCACTACTTCTCATCACATCCTTCCTCACACCGCATGTCGCTCACTCTACCTCGTCCATTACCAATCATCACATCTGCCTAAGCATCACCTTCCTTCATCACCACTTCCCTCATCACCTATTCCAACTCATCACCATCATTAACTTAACTCATACACTCTCATCACCACATCTGCCTCATTATTACCTTCCCTCATCACCACCACCCTCATCATCACCATCATTAGCTTACCTCATTCACTCTCATCACCATAACTGCTTCATCACTACGTTCCTTCATCACCACCTCCCTCATCACCACCATGATTAGCCTACCCCATTCACTCTCATCACTACCTTCCTCACTATGTTCCTTCATCACCACCATCATTAGCTTACCCCAATCACTCTCATCACTACCTTCATCACTACCTTCCTTCATCACCACCTCCCTCATCACCACGATCATTAACCTACCTCAGGACTCGTGATTCACAAGTGAGTAAGCAAGTTTGAAAACGTACGCAACTGTGAGATAAAAAAAATAACATTATGGAAATTAGTAAGTATTATTATGAAATGCTCGCTTTCATTAATTAACTGCCAAGGGTAAGGGTAGGGAGAGAGGAGAGGGAGGGGGCGACTGAGAGGGGGCAGGGGGGAGAGTAAGGGTAGGGAGCATCGACCCCCCAGTAATCTTTTTATATTGGTCAGTGGGTGAGCGGAAAAATAGCCTCCACTGTATTTGTTCTGTTTTTACCTCGTGTGTGTGTCGACGGTGACGTCAGACACACACACGTGGTCTCCACCTGGCTTTGTTTACGTGTGTGTCTGGCTGCATGGAGGGGTGATGGTGTGTGTGTGTGTGTGTGTGTGTGTGTGTGTGTGTGTGTGTGTGTGTGTGTGTGTGTGTGTGTGTGTGTACTATTATACAATGTGAAGTCTGTGTTGTCAAGTGCGTGTTGGCCAATCAATGTCCAATATAGTGTACATATTCTGCTCTGTATATCTGTCTCTGTGTTCAAAGGCACAAGTACACATACATTCACCACTGTTCATTAGTGTATGTATAATAAAATCTATGTATGTATCTGTATAGGTATCCCTCTGTAGGTACAGCACTAAAATATGTCACAACCCGTACAGTTTGTCGTCTATAATGATCACACTAACAGCACGGTATACTTTTAGGTGTGGGTACTGCTATGCATGTTTCACACTACATGCGTCCTTTTTTCATGACTTTTGATGTGCATACGTGCTGTAACGTATTTATTCTCTGTTTTATTTTATCACCCTGGATATATATATTCTGGTTTGCTTCAGTTTGCATGTATGTGACTGTGAACATCCAACATTTTGCACGTCAAAAGAACCGTGTTAATTCACGATTACATTTTGCGTACACATTTTGTTATACTACTTCCCACCTCAACGCTAGACATACTCCAACAATATATTTACGTTTAAATAATGTAACTTCAATATCCAGCATTCTAACATCCCTGTTTCATTACTTCAACGTTTAAAAAATACTAAGTTTCTTCGCTCCTTCCACTGCAGAGCCATTACTACAAATTCCTACTATTCTGACACTGTCGTATTATAATGTAGTTACTTCAAGATTGCTATTATAGTACCTGAGGATAACCAGTATGTCCGTTGCACTGTCATAACTTTCGGTACTCTTGCTATCTTAACGGAGGTCCGATTGGACTGGAAGTTTTATTCTTCGAGTTAAAGAATTTTAACAGTACCTTGCTCTAACAAAAATTGCGTTACGTTGTGCCGTTTTTACTGTGTTACGGTAACAAAAAAAAAAACGAATATAAAGAAAGAGGATCATTATAATATAATCATTATCATAATTATAATTATTATTGTCATTATTAGTAGTATCAGTATTAGTATTATTAGTATTAGTATTATCATTGTGCTATATTTTACCATCTGACCCATTCAGCACGATGACGCCTTCTTTTATCAGTCTTGCCACCCGCAGACGATTTCATTCAGCGTAGGAAGGATTATCCACTTGAGCACGTTGACGCTTTTCTTATCTTTTATCTAGCAACTGCCGGACAATTATATTTTGCTAAAGAGATGCATCGCAGTGGAAAGACATTCTATTTGTAACAAATTCTGTAGCCTTTTCACTTATGTTTCTTCGAGTATGCTGCTCATGTACGCTGATTTACGAATGCTGAATTACGTGTGGACACTGCTTGTTTATACATGTGTCGTGACCTTGTACTCGTATATGCGTTACACACACACACACACACACACACACACACACACACACACACACACACACATTACATCTATGTATTCTCAAGAGGTCTTATGTACCTATATTGAAGAAGTTAATGAGTTTGTATTTCTATTAGGTATGCACCCCTAAATACATAAATACTGCAAGACTTATTTATTTACCGCATTCTATAATATGTAATAACAAAAAAGAAAGATAGGACTACATAAAGATTTTGTAGTATAGTTTCCAATTTGCACAGATTCATCAACATCCACACCTTCCTTAACATCCACACGTCACACCATCCCACAATTACCTTTACATCAACACCTGTAACGATATCCCACATCTTCCTTAACATCCATACCTGTAACAACATCCCGCACCCTGCCTAACATCCACATCTGTAACATCCCACACCTACATCAAAATCCACACCTGTCTCAGCATCCACATCCAATATCCACATTAGCATCTGCATCCGCACCTCCCAACATTCACACCTTTAAACATCCACATATTTCAACACCCACACCTCTCAACGTTCACACCCCTCAACATCCACACCTCTCAACATCCACACTTGCCTCAACATCCACACCTCCCAACATTCACACCCCTCAACATCCACACCTCTCAACATCCACACTTGCCTCAACATCCATACCTCTCAACTTCTACACCTCTCAACATCCACACCTCTCAAATCAACTTTAACATCCACGCCTCTCAACATCAAGTTCTCAACATCCACGCCTCTTAAATCTACCTTACATCCACATCTCTCGACATCCACAACTGTCACCTCACGCGCACACCTGTCCTCCTCACTCCCCAACACATTTGCGCTGTATTCTAATTTACTCATCCCGGTCGCAGTGTACGTGAGGGAATTTTCAACCCTAAGCTAAATTTACTACATACGTCCTTAATCATAATCTCTCTGTCCTTGTAGGTATAATTATTATGAATCCCTGCATTTTTCCACGGAACTGAAATGCATACACGAAACTAATGCGGTGCTGTGTAGTTGTCGCTGCTGTGTGTGTGTGTGTGTGTGTGTGTGTGTGTGTGTGTGTGTGTGTGTGTGTGTGTGTGTGTGTGTGTGTGTGTGTGTGTGTGTGTGTGTGTGAGAGAGAGAGAGAGAGAGAGAGAGAGAGAGAGAGAGTTGCCTGTATGCATGCCTGTCCGTGGGAGAGTTTGCTCACCTATAAAAAAAGGGACAAAGTTGCCACCTAAAAATTCTCACCCTGTACTCATCATATCATTTCCTCCCTCTGCAGGGGGGGAGGAGATTTCTTCAGAGGATTTATATATATTACATTCGTCATGTCTTAGGCAGGATTTCCAGTCTGGGTACATAAAATTCCCAAAGGATTATACGCTCCAGCCGGACCTACCACCAAAATAATGTTAGGATTTACTGGTTGAGAGTCACTACATAATACTCCCGTCACATGGGATTTCTTCAAGACGGTTTTTACTGCAGGTCTGCCGTGTCTCTGGTAGGATTTAGAGTCTGGGTAGATAACATTTCCAGGGGATTAAACGCCCCACCCGGATCCAACAACAACACAGTCCTGGGATTTATTGCCTGGGCGTCATATCGCTATATTTCCTAGACGCATAAGATTCCTCCAGGACGGATTTTATTTTATCAGGGGGGATTTATAGCTTTACATGGTATCAGTGCCCGAGGATTAAATGCCCCTGTCGGATCAGTCATCAAAACAGGATTTACTGGATGAGAACTGCATGCGATTCCTTCAAGACGATTTTTATATAAGATCTGCTATGTCTGGTGTTGGATTTCCAGTCTGGATTTATATAATTTCCCGAGGGTTATAATATGTCCCGGTCGGATCTGCCAACAAAACAGTCTTAAGATTTATTGGCTAAGCGTCGCCCTTGCCATAACAATCACGACGGGAGGGTTTTTTTCCGGTCGCCTCGTACGGTTCCTGGCGCAGTACCGGTCCATCTTCTCAATAAAACTTATGTTGGGAAATATTCTGCTTGATCAGCCCCCTCTGACCCCACCGCTTGGCTCTCCCTCTTTTCCCCACTTTTTCTCGGCGGTTCCCAGGCTCCCCCGGTTTCCCTCCTCTGCCGACCCTCGTCCCCTCCGCCCTTCACAAAAGATCTACCTGTTCCCCAAACCCGTCGCTGACCATTCTGCCTTTGCCTCGCCGCTATTAAGACCTCTGCTTGCATTAGCTCCCTTATTCTTGTGAGGCTGCCAGCTACCCTCCTTCGTCACCCTCGCTGTCTGAAGGGTTGAACACCTCTATGTATGCGTCTCCCCATTTACATTTCAGCTGAGCTTGCCCAGGCGTTTTTGCTTTTTCCTTCTCCTCCCCCCCCCCTACGATCGAGGTGTGTGTGTGTGTGTGTGTGTGTGTGTGTGTGTGTGTGTGTGTGTGTGTAAAGCAGGACATTTGACCGTGGTCAGGGGGTTTCTGAAGCATTGCCAGGCGGACTGAGGACCTTAGTGTCACGGTGCTCTGAAAAACGTTATACAAGCATCCGTTAGAGTTGCAAGCTTACTGCCTTCACAAGAGATGGCCAGGAGGGATTGGAGGGGGGATTGGAGGGGGTTGGAGGGGGCTCATGTGTTAGCATTACAGGCGGCAACTACCTGGATAAAGCACATGCAACTTTTGCGCGGGTAGTTTTGGCATAGAGGCCGCACAGACGTTGAAAATTGACGAAAATGAATAGTCAAATAAAAATGTCCAAAAACCTATACTTACATATTTCCAAACACGAACTCATATACGAAAACAATTTTCAAACACCACTGTCATTCTTAAAAATTTACAAACACACAAAGTCACATAAACGTTTTCAAACGTACAAATAGTCACATACGTGCAGATATCTGAACTCTGACAGAGCCGAATGTCTGGAAATTTCCAAACATACAAATACTAAAAGATTTCCGTGCAAAGATACCCTCACACGCTTGCAAATTTCCAGACGCACATAAAGCCAAATATTCATATATTTCCCAACACATACAGACGCGTTCCTGTAAATTTTTAAACACATCGTAGCCACATACTTATAAATACTAACATGCAGACTGCTGCAAAATGGGCCACTTAATACTTTTCAGTGTTAACAATATGTACTGTACACAAGACAGTAACAAAATATAACAAAGAATATCATGCTTTAAAACCGAAAACAGATAATTAAGAATGAGATGCATAACAAGGATTCCTGACCCCACAAGACTACTGTTATTAAAATCTATCAAGCCAAGCACACCACAGAGGAAGAAGTGTCTAGAGAGCTTCATAAACCCATGAACCTAAAGACATTAAGCTTTATTACGCCAAACAGATGACCGGGAAAGAAGTGATAAGAAAGCTTCCTAAACCCAAGAGAATACAACCCCATCCGTCTAAATTCAAGAGTTTTTTAATCATCTCCTGCTTAGCAGTTTACCTTAGATATTGCAACTAGGGACTCGCTATTATATTTTGAGTATCTTTTCACATTGATTGCCTAAAGAACATACACGAGAATATAAATGTCTCGCAGAGATAAAATGACATGGAAAGATCTGCTCGAGACTACTACGCTGGCGAAAACCCGGAACCAACAAGCCGGGCCGAAAAGACCCTTAGGCAGAGAACCATTCGTGGCCTCAATGACTATGCCCACCAAAACGTCAACCCAGGCACACCAGGCATTTTTACACGCACATATCCATAGAAACATGAGCCAAAATAACATATGCGGGAAAAAGTCACATATATTTCGGACAGGATAAATCTTCAGGGAGGGTCAAAAAAATGGTTCACGGTTAGACAAACAAGTGTGAGGGGGAGGTAGAATGGCAGGAGGAGGTGTTAGTGATAGAAGAGAGGTAAGGAGGGAAAGGGGGATGTCAGTGGGAGATAGAGGAGGGAGGGGGGGACAGGAGGGATGTAATAATTAAAGAGACAGAAAAGTGAGGAGGGAGATAAGAAAGAAAAGGAGGGAGACAGAAGGAGAAGGAAGGAAAGACAGAAAAGTGAGGAAGGGGGAGTAAAAGGGGGTGTGGTAGTGCAGCCGTAGCGTCGACCATCTTGTAGCGGCCCCGGAGAGATAGCGGGTCGAAGCAGGGCCACACACGCACACACACACACGCACACGCACGCACATACACACACGCCCGTCGCCTAGGTCACCCGTCGTCGCGGCTTCACACCACCACCACCACCACCGCCGCCACACCTCTCTCCTCGCCTCTCGCACTACACCGATTCTCCATTACGCTTTCCACCATATTCCTTCCGCACATTTATGAGGTTCTAAGGACACTTCCACACTCTTCATATTACACTTAACCTCTTCAGTACAAGGACTTCATTTTCATTTTATTTTTGTCATCACCACACGATTTCATCAAGCTTAAGTGGACCCTCTTGATGATTATGCGTTACAAACAAATCAGTGACCCTTTTCAATTTACCTTCGCAATAACATTTTTTCTTTTCACTTCTCTCTTCAATACCCTACTTCACACACACGAGTATATGTATTAGTACCTGATGATTAACTGGATGTAACTGACAACAGAGCATGATCTTTATTTAATGCCTAATGCTGAAGATGGCGACAACAACAACAACGTTAATGATGCTATAACTTCTGCTGCTGCTGCTGTTTATGATGATGATGATGATGATGATGATGATGATGAAATAAAGTTAATAAAAATCTAATGCTGAATAAGTTTCTTTTCTTAGTTTCCTCCCCTTCTATCACCACTGGTATAAGAGATACATGGAATACGATAATCTTGATGATCATATTTAGTGAACTGAAATAATACTGATCTGGTAAGGTAAGGTTAGGTTAGTTTAGGTTAGGTTAGGTTAGGTTAGGTAAGGTGAGGTGAGGCCAGATTAGGTTAGGTTACAAGAATCAGGGGGAGATTTGTTGAATATGCCGAGTTACTTCCAGAGGATCACTGGAAGGAGAAGGATGGAAGGTAACTATTAAAACAGAGTAAACATTGTAACTATGCTGGGAAGGTGTAATATGGCAGCGGGGGAAAACTGAAATATATTAGTGCTTTTTCTCACAAGTATTATTTTAGGATATTTTAACCACCTCTTTAGGACGGCGTCTATCAGTATGTTATTCTCGTTTCTTACAAGCGATTTTATTACGTTGATGAGAGTATTTTTGAACTGGAAGGGGAAAATACAAACTTCAATAACAAAATCAGTAATAAAGATCATTCATGAAACTTAGTAAAATTATCTATATGGAACCCTAATGTGTTTCGAGATCTTGAGAAAGCCTAAGGGGAGATCTTATAAATCATTGTTCATATTTTGTTACTGATCTTACAAAATGCTTTACAACAATTTTCTTTTAGTATATATAAACTGAGTACTAAAATACTGTACTCACTGGCTGTTGCCGTGACTGTAAACATTATCTCTTATTAATACTATGCAAAACTGTTAAATACTGATATTCTGATACAGATTAACACAGCTACAAAAAAAAAAAAAAACAGTCAGAGATACTTGTACGAGATTTGATATACAGTTATACTTACTGACAGACAGACAGATAGGCAAGGACCCCACTGACAGTGAGAAGGACATAAAAAATACCATCGTCAGACAGAAACAGCGACTTAATATAACCTCAGCAACAACAATAACAAAAACAGAAAAGACAAACATGGCAATAATGATTAACAAAAAAACACAGAAAACGGAACATAACAAACCTGATTACTACCGCGTGACATAATCATCCCCCATTGTTTACAAATATCCGGCCGTATCGATGTCGTTCCCCACACAACAACAACACCAACAACAACAGCCTTCACGGTTTTTTGCCCACCCATGTGAATTAATTTCGTGCTTGTGTATCAGATATTTGCAATCACGGGTTTTTGTGCCTGATATAATTGCGCCCCCGTACAGAAAAGAAAAATACGAGGGGGGGTTGGAGCCAGATTTAAGTTTAGCTGTCAGTTTGCTCAAGGTTTTTCTCTCAACCTGCTTATTCAATAATTAGGTAATCAGTGTCGTTTCCCTGTTCAATATTAGCCGATTTCAGAATTTTTCTCCTTCTTTCCTCTTCTTTTACGAAGGGTAAATCATGCCTGCAATTGGGAGTTTATCCTTCCTAATTTAGTAAAAACTGTCAGGATCAAGAGAATGAAAAGAAATAAAAATCAAACTACTCGACCCTCCCAGACTCTTTGATATTGCCTGAAGTCCAACGCTGCACTACGAAACTTGCACATTTTGTCAGGGTTCTCCTTATATGAATGTGAACGTGTGTGTGTGTGTGTGTGTGTGTGTGTGTGTGTGTGTGTGTGTGTGTGTGATACACAAAACACTAGACACAGACCATGAGAGACTGCTAATATATGAACTACAGTATATGTCTAACACCTCAGTACATCATAAGCAGTCACCATTTATTTCCAGTTGATAACTGCGCAAAATAAAAAGTAATACATATTTGTTCCGTTTACGAGTCATCTTAACTCGTTTAATACTATGACGTCTTTTCTCATTCCATTCTCACTGTATACACATGATTTATTACGCTTGGGAGAGGCTTTATGACCTGAAGGGACCAGACAATAGCCCAGATTAACCACTTCACCATAAGAGGTTTCCCCATAACTTCCATTAAAATCGTCTGGTCGCAGCAAGAACGGGCAACAAATAACATACTACAAGAACTTTCCAATAAACCACTTTTCTGAATGGAGCATATTCTTCCACATTCCTAAAGGCTGGGGGAGGCGACGCTAGGACCAAAGATGCCCCGACCACTCTCATATTACCGCCTCCCTCTGTATAGTTCCTTCTCCTGCCGACTGTGTGTGTGTGTGTGTGTGTGTGTGTGTGTGTGTGTGTGTGTGTGTGTGTGTGTGTGTGTGTGTGTGTGTGTGTGTGTGTGTGTGTGTGTGTGTGTGTGTGTGTGTGTGTGTCTACGTGCGTGCGTGCGTGCGTGTACTGCTTGATTAAGTGCTCCTGTTAAGTTGGGCTGTGCTATTGTGCCGGGTGAGACTGACTAAATGATACGTGTTTAATTAGTGTGGACCAGGCTAGCTGAGGTAAAAATCCGACGGGGGTGCGCTGAAGGAAGGGGAGGAGAGGGAAAAAGGAGGGGTGGGTGTTGGGGGAGGGGAAAAAGGAAGGGTATGGGATGGGAGAGGGGGGAAAAGGGAGAGGTGCGTAAAGGAAGAGGGGAAAAAGAAGGGGTGTATATTGGGGAGGGGGAGGGGGAAAGAGGGGTGTATGTGAAGAGGGGAGAAAGTGAGGAAAGTGGTGGGTACACTAAAGGGGAGGGACAAGGGGGGAAAATTGAAGGTGTGTGTTGGGGAGGGGAAAATGAAAGGGTGTGTGTCGGGGAGGGGAAAATGTAAGGGGGTGTGTTGGGAGAGAGGTAAAGGAGAGGTGTGTGTTTGGGAGGTTAAAACGGAAGAGTGTATGATAGGTGAAAGGAAAATAGAAGGTGAACGTTGGGGTGGGGAAAAGCAGGGGTGAGTATTGGGAGAGGAGAAAAGGGAAGGGTGCGTGTTGGGAAAGAAGAAAAAGGAGGGGTGTATGCTGGTAAGGGGAAAAAGCAGGAGTATGTATTGAAGGAAAAGGGGAAAAGGAGCGGTGTGTGTTGGGGGAGAGACAGGAAAGAGGGGAAAATGGATGGTGTCTGTTGGGAAGGGTGGAGGGAAACGGAGGGGTAGGTGTGGGGGTGTGGGAGGTGTGAGGGGAGTGTAGTTTTAGCGCCATTTTTATTCCCTCCTCCTGTTTTATGGGCTGGTTGAGTCTGGGCCCCTTAATAATGGGCTTAAATTAATACAGGGAGAAGGGTGAAGGGAGAGCCGCCTGCTAGTTGGGGTGAATTAATATAATGAGACGAGTGAAGTCGACAACACGAGGCGCCAAAGATATACTTAAAGTCCTTCCTCACTACCTTATCTTACTGTTTCTTCCGCCAGACGATTTTGTTCAACTCAGGAAAGCACTACAGTAATGAAGCGTACAAAGTATGCTATTTCTAACCCCTCCGATTCATTGTCTCCTATGAGCCGAATTAAATCGTCTGATGATACCAAAAATATACGTAACAATCACTGAAGCCTATATCAACCCCTTCATTCAGTGAATCTAACAAAAAGCTGAGTAAAGTCGTCTGGAATTGTCATGAATAAAAAAAAAAGAGAGGTGATGGCAGTGAAGGAGTTAATAATGGGCTTAAATTAATAGAGGGAGAAGAGTGAAGGGCGAGGCGGCTGCTAGTTGGGGTGAATTAATATAATGAGACACATGAAGTCAACAACACGCCTGCCAAAGATGTAGTTAAGCTCGCCCGGATTAGGTTAGCACAAGTCAGGATGGGGCACGGTGTGAGGCAGAGTGAGGTAGGGTGCGTTGTGATGTGACGGTAGGGGTAGGGTGAGGTAGGGTGCTGTGGTGTGAAGCAGGGAGAGGTATAGTGAGGCAGGGTGGGACAAGGTGAGGCAAGGTGGATTATGGTGTGACAGGGTAGGGTAGGGTGAGGCAGGGTGGATTACAGTGGAATAAAACAGAGGGAGTTAGAATGACACGGTGAGATGTGTGTGAGGTAGGTTGGCTTTAGAGTGAAACTGTGTGTCTGAGTGATGATGGGTGAATTACGGTGAGACTGGGTGGGCTGTGCGTGAGGTTGTGTGGGTTATAGACAAGATCGGACAGAGGAATCGTGGAATGAAATGAGACAGACTGAGACAGGGCGAGACAGAATGGGTTAGGATGAGAGAGTGATCTAGAGAGAGGATGGGCTAGCGACAGGAGTGGCGTGGAGGAAGACACGATGCGATGGAATGAGATGAGGTGGGTTAGTGTGAGATGGGGTGGGTCTGAGTAAGATTCAGTGAGCTGAGTGACAGAGGTGGGTAACAGGCATGACGGGATTAAAAAAAATAAAAGTGAATCAGAATACGACAAGGTGGGTTCGTGTGACTCAGGGTGGGATAGTATGAGACAGAATGGTCTGAAATGAGAACGGGTGGGTTGGAATTTGAAACAGAAGACACTGCTTCACGTTGGCACCTGTACACTCGTGAGCCATGGTTTCTGCTTATCCTCTACCCCTGTCCCTGGCTGAAAAGCAGTGGTAAGAAGGGTCTCACACCACACGATGACCTGTTGAAGGAAGTTCTGGCCATCTCTAGACTACACAAGTAACATCGCCACTGCACGCTGTTCTTTGGGTAGTTTATTAAATCATCAACCTGCCACCTTGACTGCTACTTCTTCCAGCTGGGGGGAGGCGTTGAAGGGGAAGAGAAACCATGGAGATTCGGGTATGAGGAGAGAGCGAGCACAAAACTATGTCTGGCGAGTGTACAGGCGCCGTGACCACTATGTAACGTGTGTCATGTCCACGAATTACGCCATGAATTTACATGAGGCTGAGTGCACCCTTCATCTGCGCGGCGCAAAAATGGCTCCTGATAGTGGCCGGCGCCTGAAATCATACTCGGTCACAGTGAGGAATATTTCGATGCCTGATACACAAATCCATTAAAACCCTGGCGGTTATTACGGCCCCTGCAGCCCTCCTCACGCTGCGATATGCGCACACACACACACACACACACACACACACACACACACACACACACACACACACACGACTCGCAAACACACCAACCTTGATACCCAAACCGAAAACAACACCCCTCTCCCTTCCCATCCATCCCCAACCCCCAACCCCACCTCCAGCCCCCACCAAAAAAGTCTATCATAAAAAAAAAGAAACCTGTTCACTTTCATAAGTCTTGCGCTTGCAATTATGGCCACAAAGGTCCAGTCAAGCCAGTCGTCTAAATGATGGAAATGAACGTGTCGGGGTATCACAGGAACTCCTGCTTTTAGTATACACCCGCGACAAATACGCATGAGAGAGAGAGAGAGAGAGAGAGAGAGACAGACAGACAGAGAGAGAGATTTTGTGTGTGTGTGTGTGTGTGTGTGTGTGTGTGTGTGTGTGTGTGTGTGTGTGTGTGTGTGTGTGTGTGTGTGTGTGTGTGTGTGTGTGTGTGTGTGTGTGTGTGTGTGTGTGTGGGTAGGCGTTTCTGCGTGTGAGTGAGTAGAAGTGTATGTATGTGTGTGTGTGTATTTTTGCCTGGAGGTGTAGCGACTGAGGTGTTTGGTGAAAAGCTCTCTCCATCAGGGCCACTCTCGGCTCTCCCTTCTTGATAATGTTTTGATGAGATTATGGTGCGGACGGGACCAATCTTGTTAACAGGCTATAGCTAATGCCCTAAGCGAAGTGTCCAACTGATATTTTATACAAACATACACTTGTAGGAGGACGAGGAGAGAGGGCTTTGCGTTTTGTACTCGATATTAATGGAGATATTATGAGTTTTTCCCCCTTTGACCAAGTGTATGATTTAATTGGATAAAATAATACCAGTTAATGACAAGAGCAGGACAAGATGAACACCACTGCACTGACTCTTTCTCTATGTTCGATGAGAAGGAGTAACCAGACCATGTTATTTCAGGTTAAGAAGGATCTATCGTGGTAAGGAATAAAGGACAGCCTCCGTTAACCCTTCCACTATGATGGGAAAAATGTTACTTAATTATATCCCTCTTTTTCTCCCCACTCCTTTGCCCTTCTCGTTACTTACACTTACATATCTACCGAATTTTTCATTATTTTCGTTCTTAGGAGCCTGATACACGGTACTATTTTAGCATCTGGATTCTACTTGTTCAATACCTTACGTCGGACTGCAACATTTATCAAATATGGGCAATACAGTCATATTTTCAAAAGCTCTCTTATGATGAACAAAACATTACTGTACTGTTTTTACTCTAGCTTGGCCCTGATTTTCGTCCTTTTGCAGCTGACACCACGCAGGTCAGAGGCAGAAAAAGACAATGCTACTGCTCTATATCCTTCCACAGCATTTCTTCGTAACCTGCACCATATTCTAGTGCTAATCTCTTGTTACAACTCAGTATTCAACATGGAGAGGCCGCAATTTTAGGCCAATGTAGAGTGAAAAAAGCATAGTATTATTCTTGCCAATGCCAGAGGATTTTATTCATCAATGGACTGGCCCCTCGTCATCGAACACTTATATGACAAATTAATACCAAGATAAAAATGAAAACAAACAGATGGAGGTGTGTTTAGTATTAACAAAAAAATATAAGAACACTTAAAATTTTACACTGAAAATTTTTTGTTCACTTTACAGACTTGGGTAAATACACACTGTGGCCGTGGTTTCATAAACGTGCATGCCTAAAAGAAATACAAACACATATAATTCCAAAACACGAACAACAGAATTCTCGAAAACATTATTATCCTCTGTGTGTGTGTGTGTGTGTGTGTGTGTGTGTGTGTGTGTGTGTGTGTGTGTGTGTGTGTGTGTGTGTGTGTGTGTGTGTGTGTGTGTGTGTGTGTGTGTGTGTGTGTGTGTGAGAGAGAGAGAGAGAGAGAGAGAGAGAGAGAGAGAATTATTGCTGCATGCTGCCTGAAGTCATAAACATCCACTAACCCCGAAGCCAAATAAACAACCTTCTTCACACACCTCACTTCACCGCAAAAAAAAAAAAAAAAAAAACTTGGAAAATCCTCATGCGCACACGAAAACACTCAAACAATTACACTCCTCCACAGCATGTCGCAACGGTGAAAGCAACTACACACACACACACACACACACACACACACACACACACACACACACACACACACACACAAATAACGTCAATGGAAACAGCAAATCGCACAGTCAGTTACTCGTTATTAAAATCTCATAAAACACACACAGGTCCATACACATGCACACAAACATAAATACACACACACAAACACACACATACATGCATACATTTCCTCCTCTCTCTCTCTCTCTCTCTCTCTCTCTCTCGGCCGGTGTAAGAAAATACCTGTAAAATAGGCGTTTTTTAGCTCTTCACTCGATCATATATTTTATGCAGTAAATCAGCTCACGTTAGTTGTCAAGAGTTTCAGATGTGTTAAGTACTTGAGCATATTGACTCATGACAGAGGGAGAGAGAGAGAGAGAGAGAGAGAGAGAGAGAGACAGACAGACAGACAGACAGACAGAGACAGAGACAGACAGACAGACAGACAGACAAAGACAGAGGTTAACACACACAGAAACACAGACTGACAAACAAACATTTACACACACACACACACACACACACACACACACACACACACACACACACACACACACACAGTCAAAATCAAGGGAGTGGACATCAGCTGGTGGCGAAAAAAGCACAGAAGTAGGTGGCGTCAGAGTGAGCACAGGGAGGGACCGAATATGAGCCAGCCTACTTTTCTGCTCACAACACTTTAATTGACCCGTTAAAGAGGATGAGGGCAGTCTTTTTTAACCTCTCTTTTCTTTCTAGCCTTTCCCCTCTTCTCTTTTTCTTTAGCCTTTTCCCTCGTTCTCTTGTTATTATAGGCGCAGCTTTCTTCCTTATTCTTTCTTTCCCTCTTCCTTTTTATTCTCTCCCTTTTTTGTGGAGAAGATTCTTTTTTCCTCCTCCTTTCCTTCCTTTTTATCCAGTAGCTCTTTTCTAAGGCTAGGATTTTTTTCGTTTCTTCTCCTCATCTTTTGACTCTTCCTCCCTTTATTTTTTAAGGGATGGAAGTTCATTTTGTTTCTTGCTCTCTTTGTGTTATCCCTGTGTGTGTGTTTTTTAATGGCCACGAGCAGTTTCTTCTTGACATTTACTTGCTCCCCTCTTGTTTCTGCTTTTTTTTCTTCTTCTTTTCATTTTAAGGATACTGAGCAGCCTTTTTTTATGTTTTTTTTCTTCCATTTTCCCTTCTTTATCTTTTTTACGAGTATGAGGAAGGATTTTCTTCCTTTTTTCTTCCTTTTTCGATCCCTTCTTTCTATGTTCTTAAAGACAATGGCAGCTATGCTTACGTTTTCTTGGCTGCTTTCGCCTTTTTTCCTTTTATTCCTTTTGTTGATATGAGCAATTCATATACATATACCGACAGAGAGACAGATAGAGTCCACGTACCATTCCTTTTTTCTAATGGATGAGAACAACTTATTTTTTCTTTTCCTTTCTTTGTTATGAACATTTAGATACTATATACTTAAAACTGTAAATTCTTTTAATGTATTTGACATATATAATACTTTTTTTTATTCTCACTTAACATTTGGATTGTGTATACTCTTTTGACTTTTTTTAATGAAGGCGTCAGGGTCAGAACGCTGATGACTTACTTTCGAAACTATATTACAGTAAAATACATTACATTTGTAGCCTAGGATACGACTTCGACTGTAGCGAATTTTATTTTTCATGCACAGATTAAGGATAAGTTGTTCGATAAACCTTAAAAAAAAGGGCACAGCTAATATTACTTAAGAAATGAATATATACATTAGAGCAGACAGTATTTCAATTTGGAGATTATGCGCAACTGTTTTAGCAGTATATATATGTACACAAAAATCGCCTGCCTTCACCACAATATTCAAATGCACATTACACCTAGCTACGAAGAGAACACACACACACACACACACACACACACACACACACAAAGGTATATGCAGAAACGCTGAATACAATAATATTTCCGTGGGATATTATTATTCAGTCTTACACTCCGAATTGCTATACTCTTCATCACGAAAGGATTACGTGCCAATAATTATTTTCTGCGAGCTATGTTTCACAGATGGCGATATAATTACAGCTTACTATATATGCATTAGAAGCGGGCGATACATTAGCACCTCTGAGCTGATGCTGTGTGTGTGTGTGTGTGTGTGTGTGTGTGTGTGTGTGTGTGTGTGTGTGTGTGTGTGTGTGAGAGAGAGAGAGAGAGAGAGAGAGAGAGAGAGAGAGAGAGAGTAGGAAGGTAGGAAAGCGATATAGGTAAGTGAGCGGAAGAGGAGCAAGAGGTACCTAGAATGCAGGATCTCTCTCTCTCTCTCTCTCTCTCTCTCTCTCTCTCTCACCCCTGTGCTGCTGGCGTTTTATCAGCTAGCAATTCTTATCCCTTAGGGCAATTCTCCAGCCATTTATCCACATTACGGGGAGTTAGGCGGGGCTGCAGGCGGACCTAGAGTCATCAACACGTCCACGTTACCAGCGATTACGTGTACCGACACCGTATCGCCCTGGAAACTGCCCCGTGTCCTTCCCCTTGCCCTGAAAATTGTCCCGTGTCCGTCCCCTTGCCCTGAGAACTGTCCTGTGTCCTACCCCTAGCCTGCCATGTGTCCTTCCCCTTGCCCTGAAAACTGCCCTGTGTCCTTCCCCTTGCCCTGAAAACTGCCCTGTGTCCTTCCCCTCGCCCTGAAAACTGCCATGTGCCCTTCCCCTAGCCCTGAAAATTGCCCTGTGTCCTTCCCCTCGCCCTGCAAACTGCCATGTGTCCTTCCCCTTGCCCTGAAATCTATCCCGTGTCCTTCCCTTTGCCCTAAAAACTGTCCCGTGTCCTTCCCCTTGCCCTGAAAATTGTCCCGCGTCCTTCCCTTGCCCTGAAAATTATCCCGTGTCCTTCCCCTACGACTTTTGTTGCTATCGGCCCAGGGACTTAAAAAGAAAAAAACACTCCTCTGAAACCAACTGAAACCATCCCTGGAACTTAACCAAAAACTCTGAACTAAAACCAAGGTACTCCTAAAATTATATGAAGCGAATCCTGAAGCGTACGTATAACAGAAAAGTCACCTGGAATTACCTCACGCAATTCCTCAGACTTAAAATAATGATCCTAAAGAAATTCATGATATTCTTTGTTGGGTGGATTAACATGAGACTTGGAGCTACTTCATATTGCCCTGAAAGCTGTGAGTCCTCCTAGAAGACTCTTTCTAGCATCGATCAATGATAAAACTGTCTTCCTAGAACCAGAAGAAAAGCGAAAAAAATACATGATCGGAGAAAATTATGAAAAAAAAAGCATAAAATAACACCAAACTTACAAGACACAGACGAACTTTTCCTTCTAAGCTTATTATATTGAATGTCAAGTAGCTTTCATTTAATTTTGTAATTTTTATATCACATCCAACTATAAGTCTTTGAGTCCTGTTTTGGTTGGCATAGGATACTACGTAGCAACTCTTCCTTAACGATTCGTTCCGAATATTACACCTTAAAACACATTTGTGCATTATTTTTGTCTCTTTATTTCCGACACTGTTTAAATCAATAACATTGTAGAGGTTAAGAAGGTACGGTACAATGGGCAAAATATATCTCCAATTTGAATGCGGTCTTGTGTTTCAAGCAGATAACAGTAAGACCTCAGTCACAATACATATTTTTTCAATCCCCCAGTCTGTCCTCCCGTCCAACTTGGTGCGCTTGGGGATAATTGGAACGCCACCTTGATGTATTAGGCTCCACCAGCATCTCACAAGAAAACAGATAGATCTTTCCTTCCGAAGAGATTGCAATGAGGGGTCGTAGTTTAGGCGCCACAATAAGACTTCGAAGCTACTTTTTCTTGGTGATTCATTTTGCAAATTACACGTTTAACATTTCCTTTATGCTATTTAGTTTGCTTTACTGTCGACACAGATTGCATCAATAACATATAGGAGGTTAATGAAGTGTAATGTGTAGAATACAGTAAATCTCCAATGCAGGGTTTATGCTAAATTTGGAAAGAATACAACCCTGAGTTCCATGCAATTTCCATTCGATCCCTAACAGCTGTATGGCGTTCGTTCTGCTATGAGTCTCCTGCTAAAACTGACCCTACGAAGACGGGAAAAATCCTGGCTCTCTAGAAGGTATTATTCTTAAGAGTAATTTCCCTGCATTCCAGATTTAAAAGCAGTTCCCGGCATACTATTAAGAACTGAAAACGTGGTGTTGATGTTATTCTGGTAAAAAAACAAAAAATATATATGAACCTCAGGAGACGCACCCCGTTTTCCGATGGTTAAATTAAATACCCACTGAAAGTTATAAGCCAAGCAGGTTCTCCCTTCCTTTGGGTCCTCGTGTGTTCAGACTTTCAGGAGCATCTCCCACCTCCATCACGTACTTCAGGAAATCGGGGGGAAATAAGACTGCTATATTCCACTTCCGCCACGTGTTTCAGAAATTCAGGAGCACTAAAAGGAACCCTGACATTATTTAATCCCCGTTACGTAATTCAGAAATTCAGGAGCACTAAAAAAATAATCGCATATATAGTTTCCGTCACCTGCTTCAGAAAACATCGTCACAAAGGTATTCCATCTCCGTCACGTGCTTCAGAAATTCAGGAACACTGCAGAGAAGCCCTGGCATAGTCCATCTCCGTCACGTGCCTCAGAAATCACCGTCACAAAGCAAGGGGCTGGCCCTCCCCTTAGCGCTGTGGGGTTTAAGCATACGACCGTTACTCCTTGCCCGCCCTGCTTTCCTTTTCTTTTTTTTTTCCTGGCACAAAAGGGTGAGGATGACGTGGCCGTTCATGACGAGTTACGAGGGAAATATTAACGTTATGTTACCCTGTGGACATACGTCGTGGAATATTATGGTCTAGGTTGCAAAGTAGAGAAAAATAAATATCGTAAACACCTTTATGAATTTCATGACGAGTTGCAAGGGAAATATTATCGTTATATTACTCTGTGCATTTACGCCATGGATTATTATTATGGTTTAAGTAGTAACTGTATTAAGCAGAGAAGAATAATTATCGTACAAGCCTACTACTACTCGGCAACTACCTCGGCTCTCGGTAGCATGTAGCCATGTAGTCCCCGATTCCCGACTTACCCCATTTTTACTACATTATTTGGCTGGAAGGGCTTTAATAATGTTAAAAGAAAAAACAATGATGTAAACTACCTTATTTATATCAGCTTCTGGGCTACCTCTGGCCTATAAATCAAGTTGACTAAATAAACTCCGCATCCAGACCCACCTATTATTTATCTATTTTTATCATTTTTAAGGTTTATAACAGGATTAGGATGATAGTCATGAAATTTCAACAATAAAATTACCCTAAACCACCTAACTTTCAGCTTTAAGTAGAGAAAAAAACATCTTAAGCCGCCTTGTGGCTATCTCAGGCCTTACCTCAGATCTGGGTAGCAAGTAGCCTAAGTAGTTCGCGCATCCCACTATAAGATTAGGATGTTGCTGATAATGAGTTACGAGAAAAAGATACCGTAGGCAAATTTGTGCATCTTACCTTAGGGCCATCTCAGCCCGAAGTACCACGTCTAGTTTGAAAGAAGGTAGCAAGTAGTCTAAGTAGCCCCCTTGCAGCCCAATACGTTCCATATTTAGTGGATAATTGGGTTAAAATGACAGAGAATTACAGGTATAACAGAATTTACTACCTTGTGGTTCTCAGCCTCAGGACTACCTCGGGCCTGGGCAGCAAGTAACCTAAATAGCCCTGCAAGTACCCAGCGTGGAATTTACTGGAAATGAATTTTATGAAACTACCATAAACAACAGTGTGAATCTCAATCCAGGACTACCTCACCTCCAGATAGCGAGTCCGGTTATGAGAAAAAGTAGCAAATAGTCTAAGTAGCCCCCAAGTAGCCTAAGTAGCCCCCTCACCCCGACACGTCCCCCACAGGCAGGCCAGAACACGCCAAAATCACGGCCACGCTGACACGAAAATGAGTCAGCTCGGCATATCCCCCCCACCCTTCCTCTTTATTTTTTTTCTTTTCTCGTTGTGGATTTTGCCTAATTATCCAATCAGCGTCAAGCCAGTGGACGAGTCGCGGGGACAGGGTAATTCTGCGGGTTCACGGCAGTTACCCTCATAATTGGGTTGGGCAGCTGAGGCACACGGCAAAAATACCTCAAAAATACTGGTCTTTACAAGGGACGACCATGTTTAGGAAGGTCAAGAGATGGAGGGAAAAAATTATACTAGGAAGCACAGGTGGAGGTGGGAAAAAAAATATTAGGAAACACATGCGGAGAAGGAAAAAAAAATTATTTGGATATACATACAGACGAGGAAAAATTACTGGAAGGTACATGTGATGCAGAAATTATTAGCAGATACAAGGGAAGGAAAAAAAAATATTTGGAGGTACACAAACGAGGAACAATATTAAAAGGTACACCTGGGACGAAAAAATATATATGAGGAACATGCACATGAAGAAAATCTTATACACGGTACACATGGAGGTGAAGAAAAATATGGAGAAAAATTATTAGGAGGTATACATGGAAAGTGAGAAAAAAAAAGTATTAGGAGGTACATGTGAAGGAAAAACTTGACGTTTATAAGGAGGAAATTTCATGATCAAGTACACGTGGAGGACGAAAGAATATTAAGGAGATTCACATGGAGGAGAAAAATACCATTAGCAAGTACAGAGGAAGAAGAAAAACATGGCCTGACTCTAAGAAAAATAAATATTCGGCTATATAAATAGCAGTATTCTTTCCACTAAATATACTACAAAAAATTCTGTATTTTAAAATATACGCATTTTATAAATTATACGACAATATTTCAACTATTATAAGCCACTGTCATTTTTAACAAATACAGCACAAAATTCAACTAACTTTTGTCCTTTTCATCAAATGACACAAAAATTCGACTAGTTTATGATAAGCCCTTGTCAATAAATATAAGGCATAAAATTAAAAACTATAAGTAACGCATTTTGCAAGATACGATAATTCATGCCAATTCATTAACACAAAAATTCATCAGTATTTTATGCATATTTCACTCAATATAACACAAAAATTCGTCAACTGTATTTCACGTTCTCTTCATTAAAAACAGTTACTAAATCGACATGCATTATTCAGACTGGTTTCCCTAAATATAACACAGAATTCGACAAAAATATATCTCATCCCTTTTTCAGAACATACGACACAAAAATTCTGCTACAATAATTCACCTTCGGGTCAATATGCATAACAGAAAAAAATATACATTAAGATACGCCACTTTAATTACATACAACATAAAAATGCGACTGCAACAGACCATGACCTTTCACTACATTAAAAAAAATCAATTACTGTAACATCTGTCCCCTTACAAAAAGGCGGGATAAAAATTCAGTTACTATAATTCCAGTCCTTTTCATTATATACAACAAAACTACTGGACTGACACAGGAAATACCACTTTCCCCAGTAAACCCTGTCAGTAGATACCACTTTTATTTCACTTATTTTTTAATTCATTTATTTCTTCGGCTACGTGAGACCTCTTATAATGAAAAGGTGAACACATCCAGGAGGAAGAGTCTCCCATAAAAAGAATAAAATTAGCAAGAATAAAATACAAGAGAAGACAGTGTAGTGTAGTAATTAAACACACCTCTGCAATTTGCCACACCTGATCACTTACACTGCACATATCAAGCTTAACTCCTTCAGTGCGGTGACGTGCTTTTCATTATAGTCTTACTGCTGTATGATTTTGTTCAGCTTTAGGGATACATATTGTCAATGAAGCTAATGAAGAATTTTCCCAACCTCTTAGCTTAATGGTACCTGTAAATCTGAATAACACACTCTGAAGTTAAAAATTCTTTTCTGAATCGATAACAACAAAATATGCGCCAAGAATTAACCGCAGACGACTTTACTCAGCTTACCTGTCGATTTAAGTCGTCTACGTATTAACATTAAAATAATTTTCACACAGACTGCTTGACGGATAAGCAAGAAACCACCAAAGAAGTTAACAATTTCATTACGATACCATCATTTTTATTTTATTCTCGCTACACCGCCCAGCAATTAAGTCAGTACAAGGAAGAGACGCTCGCAAAGCACGATTAGATTTCTTCAGTAAGCTCATCTTTATTTTGTTAACGCTGGACGATTTTATTTGATTTTGGGGTGAGACCGTTCGTATGGAAGCAGCTTGGGGTCCCATTATACATCACTTTATTCTTTTTATGGGCAGAAAATTTAGTTCGATATTTGGCTACATGATAAGCTTACTCCATTTCCTCCTTGTTCTTGCTACCAGAATTTCACTCCGTATATGAGTAGACATCAAGCACGGAAAAAAATCGTAGATTCCAATAAATATTTAACTTATGCTACTGTATCTGTGCATTCACTACTGGGGAGACCTCTTGAAATTTAAAAAAATACAGATAAACAGCAGATACGCAGGAAACACGCAGAAGATTAATATTATATAAATAAAATATATTAAAGACAGTGTACACAGTAGAATATTTAATTATTACGTTCAATCAGATAACGTCTTGTTCATTTCATTTTTGCTAACAGCAAGTATTTTATTCAGTTATAAGAGAGGGTTTCTGAACTCCTTAACCACCTGAGATCATATCCTAAGTTAAACTGTCTTAAAGTGGCAAAAATAAAATACTAAAAATATATCACCGGGCTGTTAAAGGTTACAGCGCTGGTCTGGCCATGTGAAACGTCAGTTTCGACAATCCCTCCCCGTACCTCAGATACTCCCGAGATTACAACTACACAGACGGTTTTGATGGGTAGGTGACTCATCGACAGCTCAGAGGAGAGGTCTGAGTTGGTGATCGTGACACTTGCTCTAAAATGTTAAAAAAAAAATAGGACACTAAATAAGGAAAATTGTGAAAGAGATGCAGAGGACATTTTTCGTCCTGTGGGTCGTCATGGCGTCGGGGATGCAGCAGAAGGGGGAATGAGTCGTCGTCTTTGCATGTTATCTTCCTTGCTGGTAATTATGCGTGAAATATCTCACTATGCATTAACACTTATGGCTACCTGTACGCAGTAACTAAAATGGCACAAACTATGACGAAAGCCCGAATATCCGTGGTTCCGTGCGTGAGGGGTCGGAGCAATGCGTGCGGTGTGCCACAGGGCAGTCGGCCGCTTGTCTGGTGTCTGCAAGCGCTTTTCCTTCCTTGAAAATAAACGTAAAGCACCTCAGAAATATAACAGAATTTACAGTTAATCTAAAGTATCTACTAAAATCACTTAAAATATGAGGAAAATACTGGTTTGGGCTTCGTGGTTCTGTCGGGAGCAAGGCGAGCGGCGTGCCACAGGACAGTCGGTTGGTCGCCCAGCGTCTGCCAGCGGTTCTCCTTCCTTGTGGATACGTGTAAAATATGTCATATATCTAATTAAATTTATAACTAGTTTGAAGCAGTGACAAAAATGACATTATCTGAAGAAAACCAGTGTTGTGGCTTCGTGACGTCGGAGGCAAGGCGACCAGTGCGCCACAGTACAGTCATCAGGTTTGCAAGCGACATTCCTGGTTTGCAAATATACGTGAAGTACCTCAAAGTACTATAAAATTAATATATATTTTGAAACAGCGACTAAAGTAACTCAAAACTAGGACGGAAACTCGGAAGCTTGGTGGCTGCGTGCGTGAGGTGTCGGGAGCTATGCATGCGGTGTGCCTCAGGACGCTCAGTCGATGTGATGTTTGATCTAACCTCCTAATTTCTATATTTCTGGTTACTTTGCACTATTCTATCTACATGAGTCTTGACATTAATGCTTGCAACCAAATTTTTCCCATTTAGCACTACAAACTCACCGAAAATCAGAACATTTGTCGGGTTGAATGTCATTGGTGGAGGGAGGGTAAGCGGGCGAGCGTGTGGGGACGGGAGCGCCCCACCTTGCGACTGAAGCTGGGGGGGGGCACCTCTCCCGCCAAGCTCTGCCTTCGCCAAGCTCTTCCCACAGGTGGAAAAAAAATGCGTGTACTGGCACCTGATTCGTGGTAGCCAGACAGGTTCCTTGGGGGATGATGAGGTGCACCATGGTACACGTAGTTTCACCAGACGCAATAATTCAGGACAAAATATGTGCTTTACTGATTATGATAAATCTCCGCATTTTACGGATGATTCGTAATCTTTAATGAGTAATTTGCAACAAAATGATGAAATATTAATTAAACCTAAATATCATTACTACATCCAAGCCTACGATCATGATATACACGAAAGCTACTGTCATTAGCTTCAACTCATGTGCAAGCACACAAGCAAGCATAAATTCATCCTTGCACTAAAATTACAAGCAGGCAACTCATACGTGTGAAGATGTCACATGACGAAGATTTCCTAATCAAGCAACGAAAAAATGCCTGCAAATTAATAAGCTTAAAAGTACTGCAAAGCAAGTTTACAATTAAGAACTTCATATAAATAATAATTACTGTCCATCTGATGAAAATTTTAATTTTAATCCGATGTGTTACTCAGATAAGCATAGTTTTTACCCTCAAATGCAAAAGTACTTTGGTCTCTGTTAAATTATTATACAATCCTACAGCTCTATCTTCAAGTCATACCGCGCACATTACAAAACATTTACTAAACTGGTAATGAGATTGTGGAATGCACGCTGTGAAAGAGAGACCATGTGGAACCCCGGGCGCTGTGACCCCACCACCTCTGTCCCCTACCCACCAACACAACGCACCTGCATCACAACAGCTGACTACAAACATGAGAAAGTTTCCAAGTACAAACTGGAATGCAAAGTTTTAAGTAAGCAGAATATACATTAGTACAAGCATTACGTACAATATACTGATGGTAAACAAGCAACGCTATACATCATACTGTATTTGAAGCCTCTGTACAATATATTACTCTCGCAATAAATTACATATATGTATGGAAATGTTCAAAACGTCCAGAATTAATAAATATATTAGTAAATTTAAATCAGTGCATTTTTTAAGTGATATAAAATTGCGGTACGTCGTAGTTTCACTTTTTACTGTATTTCACTGATCATCTACCTAGACCTGTAAAAATGCCTGTCTTAACTAACCTCAGGCACCAGCCCCAGTACATAACAAGGTTAAATAATCTTTTACCGATTTGCAGCATCCTCACTGCTTCCACAGTGTCATAAGACTGCTACACGTGGCATGTCACTGCAGTAAGTAGGTTATCTTCTCTGTTGCACTATTATCTAGCGAACCAAATATTAACAGAACCCTTAAATTATATCAAACAAAGCTCTTCACTCTCTCATTTCATCGGACTTGAAAAATGGAATCTTACTGCTACTTTTACCTTAAACTAGCATACTTCCTCATAGTGTGATATGCCGTAAAACAAAAATGTCGAAATGCAACATACATTTTAATTTCACATGATATGCATACTTAACAGTCTTCAAACATTCATTGCATTATTGTACCCAGCACTGTACTGAAATGCCTAATTTACTATAACCGTGTAGTGAACACATACTGGTTCATCACACACACACATACACACACACACACACACACACACACACACACACACACATTATCGTATGTATGTACATATATATATATATATATATATATATATATATATATATATATATATGTACAAATAGATAAACCACTCACAATAAAGCAGTGACTCAATACGCTAACAGAAATTCCTTTCCCGCCAGGCTACCCACGAACAACCAAAGGCGGTAAATATCGCAAGGGAAAAACACTCCCACCACTCATCATAATAATACGTCTGATTCTTATGACACGTTGCTTTAATCGCAGTGAATGTCACAGAATAGGATTATCTCACTGAAATTACATTAAAAACTATGTAAACTGAGGTAAGTGCTTGTGGTAATAGGGAGATGAAGGCTGCAGTGCTACAAACTTTGATGAGACCTTTACATAAAGAACATCAACACTACCCTGAGGAAAAACCAAAGCTGGCATATGAGTTCGTCCTTGTTGCAATGCAACATCCTTTGGCCAAAGACAGACGCCTTCTCTAAGTCTGCTCAATGTATTAAACAGTTACTATTACTGTACAGCATAACACCGATATTTAGGTAGAAAAAGAAACGTTTGCCTTTAAAACATTTTTGGCCATCATGACTGCTGTTTATATATACACAAATGAAGTATATGTCTTTAAGAACCGATAACAAATTTATCGTAGTAATTAAGCCAGTATATGGAAACTTTCTTTTCCAACATATAATTATTTTACTAATAGCACTTAAACATACATGCAGCCTTTTCTCTTCAGAATATTCACTGACCATCCTACTATTTTTTTTTCTCATCTAGGAGGTTCCTAAAGGCTAGCAAAACCCGAGGACAGATAGAAAAAAATACATCAGTCGTCAGCCGGCCATTTTGGTTTAAGCACTTGTGAATCACTTCCCTTGGCAATTTCTTCCACCGCAGGAAATATCACAGTTCTCTCGCAGCTAGAAATACAGTACATTATTCTAACTGACGCCCAAAAATTATATTTAGCTATGGGATATCCTTACCAGTCAAACTTACAGGAAGTCCACAAACTCTTGCTGTACTGTACAGTGCCATAGCTACTCAAATGTCACCATTACCTGAAAAGAAAAGAAAACAACGTTTTAAGTTTATCGTATAAATTTCATAAGCTGCTCTTTCATACGGAAATTGTAAAAAAATCTACGTACATCTATATATTAGGCCATTTATAGAGAGAGACAGATATAGATATAGATATATAGATATAATTTTTATAAACTCATCAAGAAATCGTAACCATCCTGCATTTTAACATTACAACTAACCTTCTCACTGTTAATATTTGCGTTGATTAAACAAAATAATCCCGTTTCAGTTTATACAGTATATAATTCCTGGGTATACCAACTGAGAGGGAAAGGGCCACTCCAGTTAGTTTCCGAGGCACCTAGCTGCTAATGTTTTTCTCAGTTCAGTTAGATCGTTAGGGGTTTGCCTGAATACAATACACAAGTTTAAAAACAGCAGCCAAAGGGTTAAGCAAGTACGAAGACGTTTTCCTTACTAAAATATCGGTCAATAATTTTATGATTAATATTTCAGCGCTAGTGAAGTCATTTTCAACACAAATTTTGCTGCTTTAAATTCTATCATCGATACTTGAATTTAAGAACACCAAAGTTTCTCATCTCCCAAATTTTCATCATTAACCTCCCCAATAATATTAAAGCACACCACACACACACACACACACACACACACACACACATATATATATATATATATATATATATATATATATATATATATATATATATATATATATATATATATATATATATATATATGTGTAATTTATTTAAGGGCTATCGAACATTTACCCAATACTGTCAATTATTTTCTTTAACAGCATTATTTACGCATGTGCAAACACAAAGTCTTCAATAACTATTTCTTTAAATTATATCTTAACCCAAGTACAACCTGTCTTTTTGTTCGTGCATTTTTTAATGGCCAGAATAAAATGATGTACTGAAACCACCTACATTATCTATCTGTAAGCACGAGGTCACTTCGTCACATTACACTGCCGACGATTTTATTCCGGTGAGGGAGACGCTTGCCCGTCAATCGACTGTTAGCATGTTTTTATAAGTGTAATAAATCGCATCTAAAACAGTCTTTCGTTTGTTATAAAACTAATTAAATTTGCAACTATTCACTTTGTACAAAATAATAATACTTATACTGATAATAAAATAATAATAATAATAATAATAATAATAATAATAATAATAATGACAATAATAATAATAATAATAATAATAATAATAATAATAATAACAATAATAATAATAATAATAACAATAATAATAATAATAATAGTAATAATAATAATGACTAAAAATAATAATAACAACAAAAATAATAATAGTAGTAGTAATAACAAAAATCATCATCATACCTCAGTTCCACAGTTGCTTAATCGGAATCGTGTAAAGTCACCCGTTTATGGCTGAAGACGGTAAGAAATATCTTAATTTTAAAAAACACAAGCGTACTCTACAAACCAAAAAATATGAAGAAAGTATCTTTACAAACGCCAACAGCATTTCTGTAACTACTATTTTCGGAAAAAGTTGCTCAGATATGTTTATTAATTTATTTGTTAATTCACTGTAAATTAATATCAATAAACAGATTAAAAACATCCATATTATTAATACACTACATAAATAACTGTACTAAAATATATTAAATACTAAAGATATAACGTTAGAAAATATGCCAATATGCTGAATACAAAAATTAATCTAAATCCATTAAACTTATAATTATTCCTAGTCTCTTCAATTACGAGGTCTGCATATGAGGAAAACACCTTTAATTAAATGAATGAGCAAACTTACAATTTTGTGAGGGAATAAACCGACTTAAATCCTACTGATATATGCAGATAGATAAAAATGCACTCACATATGCATATTCATATACAGCTGCACATCACATGAATATTTGATGCGCCTTTCAAACATATCGAATTTTATGCTTTTCACCCCCAAGCATATTTGAAGTGCTTTTCCTCCTCGTCATCCTCCTCCGCATCATCATCGTCATCACCTTTACTATCATCATCATCATCATAACAGTCAAATTAATCATATCTGAGGAATCGTCCTAACATCATAAACATCATCACCATTTTCCTTAATTTTTTCCTCTAATGATAATCATTATTACTCTAACATTATGCTAGTCACAATATACGAATCTGAGAAGCCCAATCATCATCATCTTCATAATTATTATCATCATCATTATCATCATCATCAACCTAACCCTATTCCCCATTAATACTCGTACATGAAGTGTGATGGATGCAGAGAACCTTCCTTGTCTGCATCAATAAATATCTAGCATTCCACACCCTGCACAACTGATTGACCAGACCAGAAGTAATGAAAGTACCACTACATTTATTACATTCTATACGCTGGCCATATAGGGGGGGCGGAAAGACACCAGAGGAAGGCATGGTGTCGTGTCGCTACCCCTGCCGACGCCATGCTATCAAACGCCTTGCCATCACTATGCCATCAGACGCCCTGCTACCACCCCTGCCAACACTATGCCATCAAACGCCCTACTATCGCCCCTGCCAACACTGCCATCAGACGCCCTATCACCACCTCTGCCAACACTATGCCAACAGACGCCCTACCACCACTTCTGCCACCAACACCTTGCCAACGATGCTAGTCCCCGAATTTTTTCAATACCAGATGCACATCTTATAAAATAAACCCTTTTCTTTCCATCAGTATCAAAATAAACAACAAGAAAACACCATGAACAAACATGCCCAAGCTCAATCAATTTTATCACATTTTTTTTTTCCAAGTATACACGCTGTCAAAACAACTTACCACTGACCGCAAGTCCTTCGCTGCGGAATAAACTCACGAGAAAATAGGGCTTAATTTTTTTTTTTTTAACGTTAGTTTTGACATTACCTCGGAGAAATCTATGAGTAAATACAGAGTCAATATATAAAAGCTGGAATATAATAAGTTTTTGAGCTGTCCTACACCACAACACACTTTTCCCCGAAACGACTGTCGAAAATGGACGAAATTACTTGTCCTATAAATGATGATCAGTAAAAATAAAAGAAAAAAAAAAGGTTCTGGTAGGATTATTTATTCATTTATCATTTGGTAATTTATTTCTGACGCAGGAGAGGCGGAAGGTACTGACTGGAGGAGATTGGTAAACGAAGGAGGTGTCGATGATGAGGAAGGATGGAAGAGATGGGAGGGGAACGGGAGTGTGAGCAATAAAAGAGTGAGAATGCACAAGGTGTGTGTGTGTGTGTGTGTGTGTGTGTGTGTGTGTGTGTGTGTGTGTGTGTGTGTGTGTGTGTGTGTGAGAGAGAGAGAGAGAGAGAGAGAGAGAGAGAGAGAGAGAGAGAGAGGTGCGATCAACAAAACTCACCGTCCCATTTTTATCAATGATCCCGGCTTTAAAGTTCAGCATGCCAGCGCCCTAATTAAAAAGAGCGTTGCAGCTGATCTCCCCCGCTTAGTACAAAATTTCACCTCACCCCCCAACATCCCCCCTACACCCCCTCCTACACCTACACCCCCTTAGTGCTAATCTTTTGATGAGCCTGCCCCACTGCAACTGTCCTGATTATGTGCACACAGGTACCCGCAACCTTCACTGATTATCTCGCCATGATCAGTGCTGCTTTAATACCGATGTTTTTTTCCTTCTTTCCTGCTTCCTTGTTTTTGGATGGGCTTGGATTTTTGCTATTTATTTATTTATTTTTCAGGGCCGGAGTTTTTCGTTTTGTTTTTGCTCGTGGACCTGTCATGTGATGTGTCGGATACTATGAGAAATGATGAGTGATTTGTATTATTGTTTTTTCGTTGGTATGGAATGCATGCTCTATGATTTTTCTTGCAGTGTTGTGCCTTGCTCCTAGACCATTTATACGGTGCATCAAGTATAATACAGTTTCTTGTAGTATGACGATTATGAATACTCTGGATAACATTTTCAGGTATGCATGCATCTGCTACGGATTTTCTTAAAAAGTCGTTTGTGTGTGTGTGTGTGTGTGTGTGTGTGTGTGTGTGTGTGTGTGTGTGTGTGTGTGTGTGTGTGTGTGTGTGTGTGTGTGTGTGTGTGTGTGTGTGTGTGTGTGTGTGTGTGTGTGTGTGTTTGCGCTCTTTGGCCATATATGTCATGTATCAGGCATGCTACAATTGTCTTATGCTTAGGAATAATAAGCAACTTTTTTTTTCAGGGGGAGGGGGAAGGGAGGAGCAAAAAATGCACGAAATATGATTTTTTTTCACGCCGGTTTTTGGCTCCTGGACCAAATGCATTAAGAATTATAAGATTTTCTAACATTTGGGGTATCATTAAAGACTGGATATTAATTCTGTTATGGAAGTCATACAATATCAAATTTCTTACATTTTTTTCCTCCTGGCTGTCAGTTTTATTTTTATTTTTATTTTTTGAATCTATGAATAATTAAATAAATTACTAAACTGTTTCTAGATAATGCCAGCAGCATGAATTTTCTTACATAATTCAATTAATCACTACTAAGTACAGTATTTCTAATACTATAAGAAAAATGAAATAATAAGTGACTAGATATTTTTATTGATAAAAAATACTTGCACTACGACTTTTTAAAATCATATCCGGTGAAACTACCCTGAGTGAATTTGAACCTCCTTAACAGCTGCCCTGGCGATTATATCATTAATTATTTCTCAATTATATCAATAAAACTTCCTTAACAACTTACCGACTTCAATGGAACTCCGAATTTTATACTTTTTTTTTCTTACAATCACCAGAAGATTACACTAAACTTGTAAAAGTCTCTGATATAGGTATTTCACGTTAACTTGGCCCAGATCTTCGCCCTTTTCGAGCGAAAAAAGACAATATTTCAGTTCTGCATCCTTTTTAAGTTGAACTTCTTCGTGTCTAGCTTTATATTTTAGTATTTATCCATTGTTACAGCAAAGCATCCACGATGAAGAGACGGCAAATTTAGGCTAAGTTAGAATATGAGGGGTATAGTGATGGGGTCACTGAAGGCTACATCTTAAGTTCTAAAGGTATCTCAAAAAAAAAAAAAGAAAAAAAAAAAAATCGTGTAGTAACTGCAACAGTAAAATATTATTGTCATCGGAGCGAAGTGGCTAATACTAATATATAAAACTAAATGCTACGCTTAATATTCTTTTAGGTAGCTAAATGATATATATATATATATATATATATATATATATATATATATATATATATATATATATATATTCTTCTAGCCAATTAAATGCCTCCCTTAATATTTTTAACTCAGCTCTTCATATTATTACAGACAACTGAAAACCTGCCCATAATATTCCAGATGAAAATGGTGTTGCTCTCAGTATTCTTTAAGACAAATGCAGCCCTGCCTTTAAAATTCCGAAAAGATCTTGAGATGTCACCTACCACATATAATGAGGCAAAAATTGGTCTCCCCAACCTTAATTACTTATTTTGGCATTATCCGTCTAATATTCAATAAAACTGTACAATTCTAGCTTTATGACCTGTAAAACTAATATCCGTAAAAATTTTGGAAATAAAGTACTTTGCGGTGTTCACAGAAAGAGGCACAATGCGCGCATTTTTTAAACAATAATAAAAATATAATACAAGCATACAAGCGCTCAAGGAAAATTCTGCACACAAATTAAAATTCTGAAAATTAAATAATCCTGTCTTATCCACATATTGGACAAAAATATGCGACAAGCAAATGGAAAAGTGACAACTTAAATGAAAATATCATGACAGCGAAAATACAGCCAAATTAATGAAAATATCAAAATTTTATGCAACGTCATAATTAGTAAAAATTCGGTAAGCTTAAGGAGGATCAGCATAAGCTAAAAATGCCGCAACACTTGTAAAAGTTCGTCAAAACCAATGAAACGCAGTCTCTTTCTAGAAGTAAAAATGCGATAAAACTTGAAAAAGAATGAAGGAAAATTTATGGAAATGCAGTTCAGTTTTGGCAGTAAAAATGGTAGTAGCAGTGTTTTTTTCTTTCTAAAGCAGTAATAGTATGAAATAAAACTATAGAAAATGCGGCATAACTATCGCAGTGACATCAAAACTAGTACAAAAAAAAAAAACTCTGATCTTACGAAAACGCAGCAAAAATAGTATAAAGCGGTCTAAGCCAGTAAGAAAAAAATTAACAAAATTAGTGACAATGTGATACAATTATTAAAATGTCATCAAAATTATAAAACAATAAAACAAAAAAGAAATGCACCATAACCTAATGCGGTCAAACTATACAATATATATGGCGCCACATCGGAGGTTCCCGTGCTATGTCTAAAAATAAAGTACAAAAAATAAACAGCAACAAAACTAGCAAAATATCGTGAAAACTAGGAAAGACTACAAAAATAAAAAAATAAAATGCAGGGAAATCGAAAAAAAATTATGGAGGGCAGAGAATATATAACCAAGGTTCCACATGCCCCGCCTGAGTTAGTTACCGCCGCTCTGCCCGATACTTCCTCTCATCTCATCTCATCTCGCCACTTTCTCCTCATCCTGGATCATCTTTGCAGTAAACGACTCATTTCCCTTCCCACTTGGCTCATTTCTTTATCGCCCTTCCCTAGCACCCGCCGACTAAACATTACACGTTTAATCTCATTTCTCTGCTTATTCCCTCCCCCCTTCTTTCCCAACCATTTCTTCTCGCCTTCGCCTACTCTTACGCTAAGCCCTACTCATTTCCCCACTTATTTTCTCTACTCATTTCTCCTGGCCACCCTCCCAACCACCATCCCGCACCGTCCCTCAGCCATACGACAACTTCCACGCTCAACCCTAACCAATTCTACGCCAAACCCTGTCCATAATATACACCAAACTCTACCCAGATCTAAGCTTATTTCTCCATATTTTCCGTGCTAACACAAGCCCATTTCTCAAGTAGCTCAGGCGAAGTAAGAAGGGATTTATTACGGGCAAGCATTCTCTCTCTCCCTCTCCGACACAGCGAGATGAGCGAGTGGGCAGCGGTCGGTTAGTCGGCGAGGAGCGCGGAGGCGATGTGGGAGGAACATGGATTTACTTTCTCATGGTCGGGCCAACTCTAGTACAGTATTGTATCTCAACCGACACAGAACGATTTTATTTACCTGAACTGTCACAAGAACCTGAGTGCGTTCATACTGTCACCATTATCCCTCCCAAGGTAGCGGCAACTCCAAGACAATTTTATTCATCTGAGAGTAAGTCCTAGAAGCATGGGAGCTAATCATTTCATTGCCACACACTCAGCTGGATAAAATAATCAGACCAACTAATTTTTCGGCTAAAGGAATGTCTGACAGTTCATAGGTTAACAGTCTTCAGCCCTCGGCTTCTATAACTTCCATCAGCAAACAGAATCTTTCAATGGCAATCCTAATAAAAATAACTTAATGGGCTCACAGACAAACAAGAATAAACTCCCTCAATCTCAACCCCCTATGTCATCGGTAGGCGATTTTATTCATCTGAGAGTATATACATTTCAAACTGCAAGAAGTACAACAGCCTTCATTAACCCCTTCACTGTCTGATGACTGAGATACATAAAATCGTCTAGAGGCACCAAGAAGACACCAAAGACGTCACCGGATTCAGGATGTTAAATATTAGTATGAAAGAAAAAATATCAATACAATATTTAGGCACTCAAATTTTCAACCAAAGACTCCTATCAGATCCCTGTATTTATTTATTTATTTTATCTATTTACTGGATATCCTAACTCAAAATTATTTATCCATTCACTGCAAAATATCCCTCATTTACTAAAAAAAAAAAAAAAAAAGTGGCAATTCTACTCCCATGGATCGGGAAAAGAATGAAGCCCTTATTCGGCGTGGTAAAGGAGGTTTCACAGCACCTGGGCCTTGGCGGTTTATCTTCCATACTACTCCTTAGCATTCTCTTGTAAGCTAATATGTTTTAAATCGCTTTAATATCGAAATCACTGTCACCAATAACACATAAAATAACAAATAATGATGTGCAGATTTCATCGCTAAAAATACCCCATGATGTTCTCTTGTATTCTGTATTTTATGTCATTATCATACCGACACAATTTCCATCAATAACACATACGAGGACAATTAATACGTCACGTGTAGAATAGATCTCTAAAGAGGATGTATTACAAAATCTCCAAAGCCAATTCGAGTACGACCCTGAATATCTGAAGATGTTTGCATTGGCTTGGTATGCAGGTAGTATTTTAGGCTGTGGCTGCCTTTTTCACACTTTTTTCAAGATATATTTCATGTTTTATTGCTGCTATCGCTTTATTTCAAGTTTTATTCCGTGTTTTATTTCTGATATCGTTTATAATTTCAAGTTCTCTTGCTTGTTTTATTCCTGCTATCCCCAAACAAATTTGTTCAGCCCAGAAAGGAACCCAAAAGGTCTTCCATAAGATCTCCGTAAAATTTCCAATAACCCCTTCAGTGTGATGAGATCTATTTTTATTCCTGCTACCACAAGGCTGTATTAATCTGCACATGGGAAAGGCCTAGTGGTGAAGTGAGAATGACAGGGAATTTGACATCTTCAGTAAAATGACGTACCTTTCATATTAATCAATATTTTTTTCATTTCTTGGATGGATCTCTGGCTGTGATGACTTTTCTGAAGGCTTTATCCAACTCCCTCCCCCCAGTTCGAAGAGCCTTCTACAGGTTTATATATATATATATGTGTGTGTGTGTGTGTGTGTGTGTGTGTGTGTGTGCGTAGAGATAGATAGATATACTGTATTGCCTGGAGTTAGCAAGATTAAATTTCAAAAAGATGTCATCGTATTCAGGAGCTTAAGATGACTATGATTTATTCTCTAAAAATATGTGACAGAAAAATAAATTATCCAGAAATTTTTTTGGCACTGTCAAACTTTAAACCAGGCATCTACCAACTCCCCGATGTTATTTTTATTTATTTATTTATTTATTTTAATTATTTACTTTTGGGTCCTAGCTAAAAATTCTTTAATACCTTCATTATGATACGTCCTTCCTTAGCTGAATAAAGCAGTCTTGTGGAAAGAATGAAACTGAAGTGTCATAATAATGCAGAAGTAATTGAAGACTGTTTCCAACTCCATCAATTATAGATCATTACTATATTTTTATGGCAGTCAGAACAAATAAAAAAGTTCATGAAAATAAATCAGAGTTTATCATCGCACTGAAGGGGTTAATCAGTCTTGTAGGGCTAAGTTTCACCGCTTTTTGCCGTCTATGCCTGGTTTCATCCTGATTACCAATTAAATTCGACCACTACTGCCACTGCCATCTCTCCATCGCGAATGCCGAGTTGAAACACGAGAACAACACCAGAAAATGATCCCACACATGAAAAAATGATACAGAAATGATGTAGTGTCTTGACAGTACTTAGTCAGCCACCGAGCTACGTGAAATCAGCGCAGAAGGAGGAGAATTTTTTGTATAGTTAAGGTGGACGAACTACAGGGGTCATCATCGACGCCAAACTACCCTATCGACGGATAAGGACAATCTTCACTGCGTCCGTTTCGCTACATCATGCAATTAATCCTCTACGTCCCTCCTACGACGATCCATCCACCAATACGACATTTATACCGTCCGCTACTAAACACGACGCAGCCTAACAACAATCGCTACGTTACGTCTCTACATAAACCGAAGTAATCATCCCAAATATTCTTCTCTGCTACAATGTCTCAAGCAACACAACTATCTCACCTTTTTCTCTGTCACTCAACATATCCTAATCCGTCCACATCGACACAAGACGCTAACAAATACTTCCCCCTAAAACAGTACATCAGTCGAAGTAACAATCCTCCATCGTGTTTTCCACCGTATTCTACATGGCATAGGAAGCTCCGTGGCACCCCCGCCTTAGTTAATTTAGCTTGCATATTACTCCTTAACATTCCTTTGTCTGTTATCCATATCGCTGTAATATCTATAAAGGATGCTGAGGTGTTGTGAGCAAAATAAATCGCTAAGGAAGAGGAACTACGGAATCTCCAAAGCCACTTCAGAATATGGTTCTCTCCGTCACATACGCATCCTACTACGGTCCCCTGCGACACCCGACGCGAAACAGTATTCCGGTTTACGATGCTTAGCCAGGAAACGCAGTCATTCTAAGGCCAGGTAGGGAACACGGCCACGTCTATCATCTACTACGTCGCTAAATCGTCGGAGGCAACAATCTCATCCCTGACTCCGTCACGCACACATCCTACCACCATCCGCTCCGACGCATGACGTAAGTAAATGCTCCCCTGTACGACACATAACCGGAAACACGTCACGATCTCATCTTTCCTTGCGTTACTCGACGCATCCTACAACCGTCACTTCCGACACATGACGCAAGCAAATACTCCTTATCACGTCGTAATACAGTCTTTCCTTACCCACTCTATCCTTCCCACCGCCACTCAGCGTTATTCATAATCTGTGTTTACTACAAAAATGATGCAAATCAGTCTTTTATAGTTTAGTCTCATATTTTAATCTTGCCACCAACAGACGATTTCATTCAGCATTAGAGAATCTCGCAGTAATGAGGAAATAATAAAAGAAAGTGTCATTGTAGTAAAGATATTTATATCTCAATAAAAATAAAAAGCGGAAATCACACAAGCACTCCCCTCCACACACACACACACACACACACACACACACACACACACACATACACACACACACACACACACACACACACGCAGCGATCACCGTTCATTCATAACTTAAGCGTAAACATGAGTCATGTAGGTCAATGACATCAGAAAAAAGCGCACAGTTCACATTAATTGCAAATAGCGTGGATTCAACCAGCCGAAAAAAAAAAAAAAAAAAAGGAGAGGGAGAGAGAGCGGAAAAAAGTCGGGTAAAGATACTCTCTCTCTCTCTCTCTCTCTCTCTCTCTCTCTCTCTCTCTCTCACACACACACACACACACACACACACACACACACACACACACACACACACACACAAACATTTTTTTTAGACGAATGAGGCGGTAAAACTGTATGTGGGTGTACACAATATACAGTCTTAACAAGGCGCTTTTTATCTATATCACGCCGGCTATTCAACAACTCTGCACGGTGTACTGATCAGCACTTTCCATTCCTTTTTTTTTTTTATTCTTGCTACGGCCGGACGATTTTCCTCAGCTTAATGCGGCAGACCTGTAGTAGTAGTACTAGTAGTAGTAGTAGTACAGCGGTTGTAGTAGTTGTAGTTGCAATAACAATAATAGTAATCATCATCATCATCATCATCATCATAATAGTAGTAGCTTCCATTAATTACGAACATCATGGATTTTGTACCTCTTTATTCTACCGTCAGTCGATTTTGTTCAGCTTAATACGCTTCTCGTACTGAAGGGGTTACGGCCAAAACGGTCACACAGAGTTGCCCGGAAACGCACTTTTTTCTAGTACTTATTGCGTAATTCTTCCTTTTGCCGCCTTGCGTAATTTGAGAAGATTACAATAATGGCAACACACCCAGGCTCCTATGACTCATTCCCAGCTGAAGGAAATCGTCTGGTGTTAGCTGAAATACTAAAGGAGACACAACCATGAGTGAATTAATGGTACCTGTATTTTCTCTCCGGCTCCTGTGACTCACTCCCAGCTGAAAGAAATCGTCTGACCTTAGCTAGAAGAATAAAGTTCCTCAGGACGGCACCATGAGACGGTTAATGGTACTTCAATTCTATGACCCACTACGCAAAATCGTCTAATGTTAGATGGAATTAAATATACTAGAGTTGTCCCGACCAAAAGGGGATAAAAACTGCGTAAAAATAATACGCTAATACTCTCAACGCTAAACTGGGCAGAGGTACATAAATTTTCAGCTTATGTTGCTAATAATAAATCCCTTCAGTACGATGACAGTTTATGATCTATTCCTGCTACCACCAGACGATTTATTTATTTATTTATTTATTTTTTTGTCAGGAAAACCAGCAAGCGAATGTGTTAGGAATAATGTCCACTAATATTCTGAGTGTTAAAGGATGCTTTCGAAATCACGTATACTTTCCTGGCGGTATGAAAATAAGAAAACTCGTCCTCGCAGTGAATAGGTGATATGACCAACTGACTCTGAGTAGCTGAGTAACCCAGTAATTTCTATATATTTTACTCTTTTTTTTCCCTCACCGGGCAAATTTATTCAACACAGAAATGGCCTCTCTTGTAAAGGTTTCTTAATGAAAAGTGTATCTAATCTTTCCAATTAAATCTCTCTCCAAAGCCGTGTAATTCTGTCTGATGATAGACAATAAGTTTCAAATGGCGACACGAAACTGGAAGCGAAAAAAAAAAAAAAAAAAAAAAAAGACAGCAAAACTACATTAAGTTAATTTTCACTCTCATAATAATCATACGCACATATTATTATTATTATTATTATTATTATTATTATTATTATCATCCCACGCAGCTGTAAGGATAACGATCACGTGCAGTTATTTTTAATTTATCATTTCCGTTTTTTTTCCTTACGCAAACATCACGACAAAGATCCCGCGCAATTATTTGTTACTTATTATTATTATTATTATTATTATTATTATTTATATTTTCTTACGCAGTAATAGGTTAAAAAGTCTCGACAACGATGTGACTGCGATGCTAGTTATTATTATTATTATTATTATTATTATTATTATTATTTCTACTACTACTACATCTACTACTGAATTGGTTATGGTGTTAAAGAGGGGTATCTAATGAATGCTGGAGATGTGAAATTACGGAGAACAAAATAAAAATAAATTATAATCGTCAAGGATTCAAAATTACATCAAATATACTAAAAAGATAATTAAAATCCTCAGGAATTTTAAATCACAATGCATAAAATTAAGATAAACTAAAATCGTAAGGCGTGTGAAATTACAGAATACAAAATCGAAATAAAAAACAGAGCAATAATAATAACAGCACCGAAAAACAGAAATATAAATAAAATAAATAAATATAATGATCAACACTAACCACAATTATATTTTTTCCATTTTACTCAGCAACTTCACCCCGACTACTTTCTATTTCATTTTTTATTCTTTCTACCTTCAGACGGTTTTATTCAGCGAGAGATAGCCTTTTGGAGCTGGAGGGGTAAGATATAGCCTTCAGTAACATCTTCATTATTACAGATCCTCCCTTAGCTGAATAATATCGTCTGGTGATGGCCTGAGGGGAATTAAATATATTATCAGACTGAAAGGGCTGAGAGAGAGTTTACAAACTGGAGATAACTACAGCCTTCATTTCCTCTTAAGCAGTAATAAATAATGTGTGTGGTACGGATAAAACAAAGCAATTTAATCGTAATGAAAGGATTACTAAATAATACAAAATTAATAAAAATGTTACGAAAATATAGTGATACTTAATAATTAATCGAAGAAAAATGATTACAAAAATATAAAAAAATTATATGAAACGTACGGCAAATGAAAAGCATATAAAATTAGATAAAAGACCAGAAATGAAAAAAGCGAAGAAAAAAAATGAAAAACTATGAAACGTGTATGAAAAGTAAATAAAACGAAGTACTGAATAAAAATAAGTAAAAGGAAAATACGGACAATAAAATATGGCAAGAAGTAACAAAATAATACCAAATTACATATATAAAAATAATTATCACTTTGCCTTTAGTCCTATGATCTGAATAAACTCGTCTGGATGTAGCTGGAATAAATGACACGGTTATAAATTGTCAGTTGAAACGCCGATGGAGACAAGCTTTTTTATTTTTATTTACTTGTATATTTATTTTCTTATTTATGTTCCACTGCCCCAAATTCCTCTGATATAAATAAAATCGTCTGATGTTAACCGAAAGAAAATGTTACGCTGATCTTTCGCTACTGACCTTACACTAATAATAATAATAATAATAATAATAACTATAGGTTTATTAATATTTGTGTGTATGAGATATGCTTCCACCAAAAAATATCTCACGACAAGTTAAAATCACATGAAATAATAATTCATCATAATCAAGAGTACGAAAAATATAGTAACCCCTTCAGTAAGACGATTTTTTTTTTTCCTGGCTGCAACCTTACTTTTTTTTTTTTTTAAAGCTTTGAGGAGACCCATCACACAGGACGATTTTAATGGAGATTGTTTCTAACCCTTTCTCTATGAGAGATTTCCGCTAAAATAAATCGTCTCGAGTTAGGACGCATTAAGTATAACAGACGTCGTAGTAATGAAGAAGCAAAAACATTAGTAAGCAAACATTTTAAGGAACAAAAACATTAAGCAAAAACATTAAGTAGCGAAAACACTGATTATAAAAAACATTAAGAAGCAAAAACATTAACAGTAATCTAGCGACCTGTATCAGTGCCTAAAACTGCAATCGCTAAATACCAATGATGATTAACCTAAAGAGGAACATAACTAATGAATTCAAAGCATGATAGCCACATTACGAATATTTAAGCTTGTATTTAAAAGTGGATTTGAGGATTTCACAACCCTTCTTACTTAAATATTTATCCCGAACATTATACCTCTATATCCTCTTGTAAATAAAGCAAACTATGTCCATATTAAAATTATATAAAAAGGACACAAGACAATAATATGAAAAGTAAATCACTAAGGAAGAGGTGTCACGAAGCTTCCTATGCCTAAAATACGGCATTTGGTCAGAGGTGAAACTAGCTAAAAACATTATTAATAACAATACTCGTAAATAATTATCATTAATCCTTTCTGCCTGAAGACGTAATTTTCCCCATTCTTGTTAACGTCAGACAATCAAAGGAATAATTTTAATTGAACCAAAAATAAATCTCTTTTCAATCATAGTACTTAAAAGAGAATCGACAAACAGTCTTACAAGCATGAAAATGAGTTCCTGACAATGAGTGCTAAGAATAATATGATGTAACTCTGAGACCACAATCACTTCTGTAATAAATGATGAGAAGTAACACTCACCAGTATACATCTTACAACCGCAGAAAAAAAAAAATATTCTGTTCTAAATTAGGCCGGATTATATTATTAGGATCTACAGAGACTATCTTGAGAGATTTTTTTAGTTGGTGGGGTTAGATGCTGCTATTACAGACGATGATTTTGTTTCCAATTATAATAACATCGTCTGAAAGTAAGAATAAACCATCTGATCCATGGGGCTTAGTTAAATAATCTCATCTGTGTTCATAATGTTTCCCTTAATGAGACAGGAAATATTAACCCGTTCAATCTGGCGGCGTTTAGTTAAAGATCTTGCTACCTCCACACGATGCTCTTAAACTTACGACACACCTGCAGTAGTGAAAATTCGCGAGGACTCTATATAACCCCTCCTGTTAACATCTCTCTCCATACCTTAAAAAAATCATCCGAGTTTAGCGAGGAAAAAAGAAAAAAAAATACATGATCTCGGAGTAAAAAATGTTATGCAGCCATGTGCAAAAACATACAAGTAAAGAAGTGTTAGTTGACGGGAATATAGCCAAGTATCTCAACATGAAACCAGCCTCAAATAATCCCACATCATTATAGAAATGCACATTACATATTTGAATTATACAGAAACTATAATAATAGAAATACACAATACAAAGAATAATACTCCGATTAACAACAGCGATTACATGTACAATTTTTTTCCCCAATACTGCATAACGTAGTAGTAAGAACCATGATTAATATGACCGCCTATATTTAATAATCTGAGGTAACAGTAACAAAATTAACCGAAATATTTTTATGTCAAATATGCAGATTTCCCGTCCCCCTTAAAAAACGCAGGCGACAGTCAATGTCAGTACTGATATAATACTAAGTAATCATCATCATCATCATCACCATCACCATTATCGTCATAATCATCATCACCCATGACAGTAACCTCTTATTATAAAAATGATTTGTAGAAAGACATTACTACTAAAATATAGTGCTAATCATGAAGAAGTGCTATGGAAAGGTTGTGAAACCGTAGTACTGACTTATCTTGCCACCGAGTACGAGAAAGCTAGAAAAAAAGAAGCCAAGTTAAGATGGACGAACTATACAAGAAAACCTTTATTTCCCTTCTTGTAGGTAACTTCCTTAACATTATACATGCCAAATGCTTTAACTCTTTAAAGGCCTGATGTTTCCCTGATGTATAAATGTTCTGAAATTAACCACAATCAAACACCTTAAGTAAAAGCATCTCCCTTAACATTTAATGGCGCAGGACTTTTATCTGATGAATAAAATCTTCTGCAGTTAACCAGCCTAAATTACTTAAGTTTCAGTACGTTTCACTTTAATCTGGCCACCCACAGACGATTTTATTAAATTTCCAAATGTCCTATAATAATGAGGTGGCATATAGCTTACTTCTCCAAGCCTCTCGCACTGAATAAAAAAAAAAAACTGCCTGGAAACACTATGGAAAATAACTAAATAAATAAACAAATAAAATAAAAAACGTCCTGACAGGTAAAAGGTTAATTAAAGTCTGCTGTTCGTAAAACCCGAGTAGAATTTTCCGTAGAGTTTTGTCATTTGCCAAGAAGAAGTGCACTGACTTTCCGTGGCGAAAATTGGGTTGCGTGTCTCAAACTCTCGTATATTAACCCCCTTCTATCCCACGACGCATTTTCTATTCTAGCATTTCTCAGACAATTTCACTTTAGTTTAGAGAGAATCCCCGGGGTATTTAAGGGTTGATCAAGGCCGTAACTAACCCGTCCTACAATAGTCTACAGTGTCTCTTCATCCTTGCAAAATCGTCTGGAGGAAAGAATAAAAAAAAATAAAAAAAATAAAAAACTGGATTTTAGGGGTTAATTTATCCTTATGGAAGTTCTAAGTGAGGATATGGTACTAATATTCAACCCCTTCGACCCAATTTTTCTTCTTAGATATCCTAGTTAACGCCAAACGATTTTATTCAGCTTAAAATGGTCAAGCGATTGAGTTTATCTGGCAGGTAATGTGAAGCGCAGCTATAAAAAAAAAATAATAATAAGTGAATGAGTGTGTGGCCTGTTTCTGTGGGATGCTGCTGATAGTTTTCTCTTTCGAAATTTCTTTTTCCTTGCTTTCTGGGCTCAACTCAACTTGTCTTTACATGGGTACAAGTGGTCAGGCTGATGATGATGATAATGATGATGATGATAAAAGTTGTCGCCTAGGAAAAGGCGTTAAATACTAATAAGGAGGAATGTAACAAGTCTTCCAATTACATCGTGCAAATATGAAAAAAACGTAATAAATATGTGGATTAAACTTAATATCAACCGGAAAATATTCCTTAACTACTCTTGTGAGCTGCAGGATTATAGTATGCCGCAGAATTACCTTGTGAATAAAGGAAACATTTATAAATGTTAAAATAATATCTGTCAGTGATGCTGTGTTGATAATAACCACAAGGATGACGTGAAAAATATGGTTGACACACAATTAATAAACAACATTATCTATAAATGGGTAAACGAGATAAAGCACTTTTCTTAATCATTAGCATTTAACCCCTTCAATCCGATGCCGTATATTTCTTGCTACTCTTGCTACCTCCAGACGATTTTATTCACTTCAGGAAACACCTCTCTTCTTCCAGGGTATAATGATGGTTATATTTTAACCCTTCCAGATCGAAAATTCCATCGTAAGGAAAATACAGTTCTGAGATGATAATAATAATAATAATAATAATAATAAAAAAAAACGGGCTAAATTGGTTAATGCAGAAAAAAAAAATTCAAACGAAAGCTAACAAATATAACCCTAGTTTTTTCAGAGTATTCATGCCACTACCAGACGATTTTATTCAGCTTTGGACTGTCCTCTGCTAGTAAAGAATATACTGCCGTGTATTCAAACCCTCTATTACGAAGAGACTATCGTAAACTCAATAAAGTCGTAGAGTTCGTAAGGGCAAAAAATAAAGTACTTCCTGTTGCAGAATAGGTTGAAGTGAGAGCATTGTATGATCCGATAAACATGAACCATAATATTCATTCTGACTTCGGTGGCAACTTAATAACAACCGAATAATTACGATACAACTGATTTGCCGTTATGTCGGTCTATCTACCTTCCAGTCTCCACACACACACACACACACACACACACACACACACACACACACACACACACACACACACACAGGACATTCTTTCTGCTATTATAACTAGGTACTTTTACAGGTAGGTCTGCCCGCGGTTAGGGTGGCTGTAGTGCAGGCTACTGGCAAGAGAGGAATGTTGGTGGCTCGTGTGTATATGGAGCTGACATCATGGCCTAGGAAGTATTACCAAGTGTTCATCTGTTACCAAGTGTTCATCTGCTATCCTTTACTATACAAGGGTTCTAGCAAGGACGTTGGCTAAGTGTTGGAATACAGAACCGCTTAGGACAGGCTGTTACTGACTTGGGAGATTCCGTAGCACCTCTTCCTTAGTGATTTATTCTGCACTTAACACCTCAGTAACCTCTTGTGCGCTGCTGATGCAAATTATATCCATAACAACATAAATTACATAAAAGAGAACGCTTCGGTATAATACGCAAAATAAAATCGTTCAGGAAGAGGTGCTACGACGCCTCCGATACCACTTGAGCTAAGACCCAGGGTTCATCCATTTCTTGTAGTGCTGGTTTGCTGTGTCAAGTGCTCAGTACAAGCAGCACTCAGTCCGGGTACGTACCACCTGCAGGACATCAGTATGCATCATCTACGGCAAACCGGTTCTCAGTACATAGTGGGACGGCATTTAGGTGTCACAGGAAGCTTCGCAGCACCTCTTCCTTGGCGATTTATTTCTGCCGACTGTATCTCAATATTCTTTTTTATTTTACCTTCAGTGTCTAAAAATCGACAGTGTTTGCATCACCAACATACAAAGGATACCGAGGTGTAATAAGCAAAATAAATCGCTAGGGAGAGGTGTTAGGAAATCTCCAAAGAAATATACATGATGCAGAGTTGTAATGTGCAAAAAAAATCGCTACGGGAGAGGTGTTACGAAATCTCCAAAGCAAAACATGACACAGTAACGCAACAGGTAATCAAGAGGTAAATACACACTGCCTTTATCACACCAGGTACTTCAGAAACATTATGAAGATTAGTATGCATAATGAGGTGGAAATTATGGGAGATATAAACAAATGATGTGCAAATTCAAATGGCGTTTATTATGCTCATCACCCAAACTACGACTCGCTAAGCATGATGTGGAGATTAGCCTGCTGTGATATTATAGCCGGCTGGGAAGATATTGGTCACTGGCGGATGATGATGATGATGATTACGTTTCACCCAAATATACGGCATAACAGTACCTTTGCCCCATTTATTTATTTATTTATTTATTTTTTCATTTAATATTGGTGCATCCATACGATTTTATTCAGGACAGGAGCGTCTTCTGAAACTGCGGGGTTAGATATAGCCTTCATTACCGCTTTATGTACTAGAGATCCTTCGAATAAATAAATATATAAAAATAATTTGATAATGGCCTCACGGATGTATAAATACACCATCGGACTGAAGGGGTTAAATGAATTGGAGGGCGGGGGGTACTTTCCTCAGCTGAATAAAACTGACTGGCGGTAGCAAGGTATAAAAAAGGCCTGTTGGATAAGCACAAAATATCATAATGGTACCTGTCCTCTAAAGCGGTTAACGCAGCATAAAATAAACTTAAGACAGGACATGCAACGTTTAACCGTGATTCTAAAAACGCATAAATGTTATAATCTGAGCCACATGACCCACACATGAATTTAACAGACGCCAGACACTATTTTATGGAGAGAGGATTTGGTCTGGTACAGAGAATTCAGCCATTAATCACTCTCCTCGTCCATCTCAGTTTTATACCGTGATTGTTCTAACCTCACGAAGATCCCTAAACTCTTTCAAATCAGTGGATGGCCAGGTGTAGTTAGACAGGAGGATCGATCTCACTAGTAACCAAGGTGACTCGACTCATGCCTACCTCATAAGTATAGCTCATCAAATTTCATGCAATCACAACTCAAGCTGTGCGAGTGCCCGTGTTCCGCCAGGTGAAAACAACACGACTATAGCGACAGTAATTCTAAAAGAAGTAATTCTAAAATGAAGACTCAGTTCTTACACCTATCAACCCGACAAAATCTTCACAGGTATACTCATTAATGTTTAATAATATTCAGCTTAGTCCTGCATCATCCCTGAACATGCTTGGGGTTTCATTTACTCGGGACTTATCTTGGAAATATCATATTACATCTCTTGTAAAATCTGCTTCCAAGAGATTGGGTGTGCTAAGTCGACTCCGCTCTTTCTTTACCCCTCCACAATTGTTGACTCTATACAGGGGTTTTATCCGCCCCTGTGTGGAGTACAACTCTCATGTGTGGGGAGGCTCCCCACATACACCTCTTCTCAATAGGGTGGAGTCAAAGGCTTTTCGTCTCATTAACTCTCCTCCTCTTACTGACTCCCTTCAACCTGTCTCTTCGCCGCACTGTTGCATCTTTGTCTCTTTTCTATCGCTACTTTAATGGTCACAGCTCCTCTGAACTGTCTGCTTGCATTCCTCCACCACTACGACGGGCGCGTAGCACCCGTCTGGCAGCAAACTCTCATCCCTTTTCTGTCCAACTCTCTAATGCAAGAGTTAACCGTTACTCCCAGTCTTTCATTTATGCAACAGGTCAACTCTGGAACTGTCTCCCTCTGTCTGTATTTCCTGCTGCCTATGATCTCCAGTCTTTCAAACGTAGTGTGTCCAGGCATCTCAAAATGATCGGATCTTGAATTTGGCTCTCTACTGTATTTTGTTTTTCTCTTGGAGGGAACTGTTACTGCAGGCTCATGGCCTTCGTTCCTTCTTCCTCGCATAAAAAAAAAAAAAAAAATCTTAAAGAATCTACAATTTAACACCATACTTACAGTATAGGACCTGAACCCTTACTCTGTATTACGCGGGTATATTAATATTTCGTGCATAAAATCATTTCGCAAAAGCAAATATAAAATTACCAACACGACATTATACTCAAGAAATAAATAGGTGCAGACTAACGATTTCACTACAGTAATTCACCCTAAAATTTTACAGCATAAAATCATCTGGCTATTCCAAGAATAAAATAAAAGAAACAGCATCATACTGCAGAACTAAATAAAGACTGTGTGTAACCTTTCCATTAATCCGAAATGTGCCCTACATAAAGAAAAACAAATGAGAATAGCAATGACAAGATATTAAAACTGCACTGTATGTGGAGGTTAAGAGAAGTTTGAATAAAAAATAATCCAGTAGTAATAAGATAAAATATAAAAGATGCCACTGTGTTGTGATATTAAGGGAAGTTAGAATATAAAGCAACGGCAAAAGTAAAGTATAAGAACGCCATTGTATTGTGAGGTTAAGAGAAGCTAGAATCCACGTTATATGGAGAGAGAGGGATTATGTCTGATAGCGAGCGTTTCATTCATTAATCACCGTCCCTGCGTGCAACATCCACATCCAACCCATTATGTACAGTACAGCATTACACTCAAAGACCAAACACAAAAATAATATATCTACATCTGTTGTGCTGCTGCTGCCATGATACTGATAGGACGTATTAAATTCCACGCACGCCTACCTCCACGCGTCCTGAATTTCACTACAATATCTCTACCATATCTATTCAGGGCTTTCCTAAGGACTGGCTGGCATCATTAGGCGTTTCGACATGATGATGATGTGGTTCTTCAATTTATTCTTTGTCATCTCCAGGCAATTTTGTTCGGCTTTGGAGAGACCTTCCGATTGGAGAAGTTTTAGTCTCCATTTACCCCATCAATAATACTGGACTGAAAGCTGAATGAATCGTCTGGAGTCAGCAAGATTAAATGACAGAAACAGGTCACCTAACTGAAGGAGTTAATCCCTTCAGCACCATGACGCAGTCTTCATTTAATTCCTGCTGTCTTCAGGTGTGTTTTTTTTTTTTTTTCAGCTTACAAATGTTTTTTTTTTTTTTTTCTTTCTTAAGAAGGGATCGATACAGCCTTCACCAACCCTTAAACCTTGGCCAACTAAGTGTCTATTATTTCTCTAGCTAACATTAGACGATTTTACTGGCCACTGAGAGAGCCGCAATCCTGCATGTCTTCTCTAAGCCGAGGAAAAAAAAAGAAAAGCACGGTAGTAGCAAGACTAAATTAGAAAACCCGTCGTCGTAGCGAAGGGGTTAATGGCGTCGAATAAATCTACACCGAAGCCGACGCAGACGTAACGAAGGATTTTTAGTCGACAACTCAAGACAGACGGGAAGCAGGAGCGTGCGCGATATATACAACCCGGGGCCCCTGATTTTTTCTAACTAATGGCACAACACACACCTACTGAATTACGGAACCGACTACATACCAGCAATTCGGGAGGGAAAAAGTCGGTCTTACATCGGGCGCAAATGTTCTTGTGTGAGCACCATCAGATATATTCCGTACATATTCGGTCGGGTTAAAATAATTCTTCAATCCCCCCTGAATATGCAGTGAGAGAGAGAGAGAGAGAAAGAGGGAGGACCTGCTATCCCCTTCCCATCCCATCCCATCCCGCCTCGGACCTCCTAAACACAAACTCTGGAGGGAAGAGGAAAAAATATTGTTCTAATTTTCGTCAGAACGTCACAACTTCCCATTAGCGAGGACTGAGAAATTCCACTTCAACTTTGGTATGGAAGCAAAACAAGAGGGCGAGAGGGGGGAAACAAAAAATCCCCCGGGTGCGACGACTCCTCTGAAAACGGGAAGCAGACACAATCTCCTATGTCAAATAAAATTATACTAAATAAATCAGAATCGCCTCCTCTCTCTCCTATAATCTAACCTAATCCGAGGCTCCACTCAAGGCATACAAATGTTCCCCTGTCGTTCGGAGTTTGAGGGGGGAGTGGGGTGACCTGGAAGGGGGGGAGATGAGAGGGGTGAGAGGAAGGCGTTGGAGAGGATGAGAGGGGAAAATGAGAGAGAATGGAGGGAATGAGTGGAGAAATAGAGGAAATAGTGAGAGTAGCAGGAGATGGAGGGTTTAGTTGGAGAAGGTGAGAAGGGTGGCTTGGAGGGGTATGGGAGGAGATGAAAGTCTTGGAGTACATGTAGGATACAAGCAGACAGGTGGTGGTTGGGAGTTAGCTGATGGAGATGAGAGGGAGAAGGGGAAAGGGGACGTGAAAGGGGATTTGCAGGACAAGAAGTGAAGGCACAGTGTAATGAAAATGAAAGAAGGGAAATAATCGGATGAGAGGGGGAGATAAACGGACTTTTGGTGAACGAAGTGTGAGGTAGTAAGAAAGATGGGGAGGAGAGTTTGAGCTGACAGAGATGAAGAGGAGGGAAGGAGGGTGACGGAGCGTTGGGTGGGAGAGGGGGGAGGGGTGTGACAGGGAAGCAGGGGCATGGTAAACTAAGGAGGGAAAGAAGAGTGGGAAAAGAGAGGGCTTGAAGTGGTAATGGGAGAGGGAGGTGCTTTGAGGAGGTAAAGCAGGGTTTGGATAACGCACGGGGGATGAGTGGATTGGGAATGTGTGTATACCAGAGGCTACAAGAAAGGTGAGCAAGCCGGGTACATGAAAAATGACGATGAACAAGGCAGGATTATTGGCAAGAGAGAGAATGGGTTGTGTAGGTAGCAAGGAGGGGAGAGGGTGCGGGGTAAAGGGGCGAGGGGGTTAAGGGAAAGAAGAGGACGCGCCGAGAGGAAAGTGGAGATGGAAAAGGGAAGGCTAAGGGGGAAAGGAAAAGGAAGAGGAGCTTGAAAGGCATCGGAAAAGTTGCAATGTTGAAGGGAAGCTGGAGGCAGGAAAGGGAAAGGGTGCGGGGTGGGGTGGGATGGGGGGGAGGGATGTCCGAATAAAAGAGAACTGAAGGGGAAGCTAATGGAAAATATAGAGGGAATGGAAGGATGAAGAAGAATGGGAAGAGAATCCAAGAGAAGACAGGAAGCAAGGTGGAGGGGAGAGGGAGAGGATAAAGGGAAACTGTGAGAGAAAAGGGGGAGGTATAAAGTGGTGATATATGGGGGCGTAGAATAAAGTTTGATGTGAGAGAAAGGAGACTAGGGAACAGAAAATTACAAATACAGAAGAGAGAGAGAGAGAGAGAGAGAGAGAAAACCATGAAGGTAAAACACAGAGCCTTCTTTTAAAAGAAAAACGTGGAGATAAGGATAAGGAAGACGAGGAAGGCGTACAACAGGCCTGAGAAAGGGAAAGTGTAGGAAAGGTGAAAAGGGAAGAATATAAGGGAAGGCAGAGGAAGGCGAGAGAGGAGGTTATGGAGAAAGGAGGAGAGAGAAACAACAGGGAGAAGGATGGGAGTAAAGAGATAAAAGACAAATTTGAGAAAGTAAAATGGGGGAAAAGGGGGGAGAGAAAGCAGGTGAATTGAAGAAGGACAGGAGAAGGAGGAAGAGATACAGGAAGTGAGACAAAAGGAAAGGGAAGAAAAGAGGAAAGAGGGGGAGAAGGCAACTGTTGAACGGAAAGAGGAGCACAAAGATGGGGAGGGAAGAGGAGGATGAGATACAGGATGCGGGATAAAGGGAAACTGGGGTATATGAAAGATGGAAGAATGTAGGGAAAAAAGGAGGTGGGAAGGCAATTAAAAAAGCGAGGGGGGGAGAGGGCAGGAAGAGGGCCGAGAGGAGACGGGTGGGGGAACTGTGCATGCATAGAGGGAAGGAAAGCGGGAGGGAGAGGGGATTTAGAATAATAGGGAGGGAAAGGAAGGGAGGGAGGTGTACAAGAGAGAGCGGGAGGGAGGGGGGGATTGCTGGAGAATGGGAAGAAAGGGGGATATGTATGGAAGGGGAGAGACAGAAAGAGAATCTGTACATGTCAGGAAGGAAAGGGAAGGGGCAAGGGGGATGGGGTGGAGGCAGAGACGAAGAGACAGGGCAGATGGGGAGATATAGAGGCGAGGTGGGGGAGGGGAGCAAGGCGATTAAGGTAGGGGGAATAGGAAGAAATGATGGAAAAGAGGCGATAAGGAGGATAGGGAGATGACGAAAGAGTGTGCGGGAGGAGAAGAAGGAAACTGAGAAGGGGGATAGGACTGTGCGTGTCGGCGAGAGGAAGGGGCAGGCAGAAGGGGAAGGAATAAAGGAAAAGATGAAGGGATAGGGACGCTAAGGAGATCAAGGAGACAAGTGGGTAGTGAAAGACAACCAGGAGAACGGAAGGGGAAGGACTGTGAGAAACAAGAGGGACAGGGAAGAAGATGGAAGGAAAAGGAGGGAAAATGCAGAGGAGACAGCACAGTGGAAAGAGCACGTGGGGAAAAAGGAAAGAGGGAGGGGGAGATTTAGAACAAGAGGAAGAGAAGAGGAGAGGGGAAGAAGGAGGGGAGAGAGGGGGAAAGACATGGAGAGGTGAGAGGGGGAGAGATATAGAGAGTGAGAGGAAGGGGAGATGCTTTAGGAGAGCAACAGGGCGGAGAAGAGAAAGAAGGGGTAAGGTGGGAGGGATGAATGGTTTGAGAGAGAGAGAGAGAGAGAGAGAGAGAGAATGGAAAAAGGGAAAGAAAAAAGGTAGAGAAGAAAGAATAGGAAAGCTTGTCGAAAAAGGGATAAGAAGGAAGGAAGTACGGAAGACGGATTGGGGAAATGGGAAAAGAAGAAAAAGAAGAGGAAGTAAGAAACCAAAAGAAAAGGGGACTCAAGGAGGAAGAAAAGAAGCAAGAGAGGAGGGGGAAGGAGGGGAATAAATAAAGTAGGAGTGGAGAAGAGCATGAGGTGAGAAAATGGGGCTGAGGGAAGAAAGGAGGTTGGAAAGAGGAGCAAGAGTGAAACTAAAGAGGGGAAAGAGGGGTAGGGAAGGGTGTAAGAAGAAAGCTGGAGATGGTAAAGGAAGAAGTAAAAGTAAGGGGTGGGGGGAAGGAGTGAAAGAAGAAGGAAGGAGATGAAGGAGGAAAGCTGAAGAGGGGAAGGAGGGGAGCTGAAGAGGGGAAGTGAGGTCAGGGGGTAGGGAAACAGGAAGTTGGGAAGGGGAAAGAGGTGTAGAGGAGGGTTGTTTGAGGAGGACAGTAAGAAGAAGGATGAGGAGAAAAAGAAAAGAAGAAGAGGGGAAAGTGTGATCGAGGGAAACAGAGGAGTTAGAAATGGTGAAAGAGGTAGAGGGGGGTGTTAAACGAGGACAAGAAGGAAGGAGACGAAAGAGGAGATGTGGTGGTAGGAGGAGAAAGGTGGAATTGGAAAGTGGGGTTGTGGGGTTGGGAGAGGGGGGAAAAGAAGGGAGGGGATACCGGGAAGAGGGGGAAGGGAAGCCAGCTCCGATAGCCACTCTTGTATTTCGTAATTACACGGAGAGAGAGAGGAACAAGGCGGGTCTGTCTCCGCCGCAAAATATCGGTTGGTAATATTAGACGCGACCCTTTGCCTAGCCTGGCCTACCGGACGCGCACGACGAGGGATTGGATGAGCCTAGCCTAGCCTCTTCTCACAACCCGGAGCCTCGATATATATATATTTCTCTCATCTTGGCTATTGTTTTCCTGGAGAGTGGGAATTGTAAAAGTGTTTGTGGGATTGTAAAAGTATTTCGCTATTAAGTATTTCTGGGATTGTAAAAGCATATCATTAATTAATACTGTTTTCCAGTTGAGTGTGTTGGAATTGTAAAAGTATGTCGTTAATGGGCTGAATAAAGGCATCTAGTAGTCCGCAAAAAATATATATAACACTTCTTCCATCCACTGCCCGTCTAAGATACCTAAGGAATTTATTTATTACATAGTCTCTACGTTTGATCAACAAGAACATTAACTCCACTGATATCCTTATAAATTGACAATGAGGTTCCTATGACTTTCCTCAACTGAATATATTCATCTAGTGTTGAATGGAACACAAACTAGAGTTATCCAAATCATGAAATGGTTAACTTAACACTGAATCCACGTTTCTGTCAGACTAAAATCAGTTTTATCAAGATCATGACATAATACACACAATTCTACGTAGATTACTAAATAAAGTATTTCTACGGTTCTTCCGAGCAATACATCAAGCATGGAGACATCGTTTTTTATTCTTGCAGCATTCTTTAGCCCCTACACTTTTGTAAAGCACAACCCCTGTATACAACACAAACCCTATTTACAGTACAAAGCCTATACAGAGATACACAGCGTACCATACATATATATATACAGCACACCCTACAAATGACACGGCCCCACTTCATCATCCCCCCCCTCTCCTACTCCCTAACCCCGACGCCTGTATGCAGTATAACCCCACCTTACTCCCAGCTCAGCACTACATTCGTCAATCCTTACCTGTACTTCAGCACTACATTCCCTTAACCCACCTCAACACTACTGTTACCCTCTTACCCCCTACTTCAGCACTGTACTCCCTCACCCCACCTCAATACTAGCTTTCCACTCCCCAGATCAGCACACAGCTTACAAACAGCATCCCCCCTTCCTCCCCACAATACTACCCTCACCTCATCCCACCACTGCACCAAACCCCCTACCCTCCCCCCAGCTCAGCACCCAGCCTATACAAAGCACACCCCCGTAAAAACAGAAGCTGGCTCTATCGCAGCTTCAGCACCACCAATCACTCCCACCTCAAAGCAACCCCCACCTCGCCCCCCAGCTCAGCACCCAGCCTATATAGAGCACATCCCCGTAAAAACAGAGGCTGGCTCCATCGCAACGCCGTGTTTTGAGAGGCAACAGAAAGAACGCCCCAGGGAGGAACAGAGACTGGATGATACTGGGCTGGTGGTGGCCATATCGCTCCCACTATTGTGCTTCCCATCACCAATTTGTAATAATAATTTCGCTTAATATTTTTTTTTTCATATCCCATCCTTCCAGTATTCCTCACGTCTGTTTCCATTTCTTCCAGCTACTTCTCATTCTTATTTCCCTATCTTCCAAGTCAATTTCTTTCAGTATTATTTCGCACCTAACTTTATCTTATATGAATTTCTTTTCCTTGTTTCCAAGTAAAATTTTCTTCCCCATTTCTGATTCGAATTTCTAACATCAGTTCTGCTCTGTTAATCTTCAATTTATTTTTTTAGTCCATTTCCCATACCAAAAAAACAAATTTCCCCTATGCACATGCTTTTACCTCAACCTTTCTCACAACCTCTTCTTGATCTTCTTCTCTTCTCCCGGCCACCTCACTCTCATACATTCTCCGATTCATTCTCCCTTCCGCACACACTCTCGCATCATACAGGACCACCTCCCCACCTCATTCTTGATCTCCACTACCTCCTTCTCCCACCCACTTCACTCTTATACACTCTCCCCATTCATTCTCCCTTATTAAAAACCTTCACACGAAATTACCCTCACCAATTAATTATCCATGGCAACTTCCCACACCAATTAACCACATAAACAAAAAATTCTCACCAGTTACTTCCCACGTCAATTTATCATGGAAACACCCCTAGTCAGTTTCTCACATACTTTCCCACGTTAATTCTCTCATGGTCGGGACTCTTTAGTGTTCTTTCCCCCCTGTCACCAGTCGATCTTATTCACCTAAAAATGAGTCATGGTAGCCAGAGTGTCGATACTGTCACCATCACCAGAGTGTTAGTATTGTCACCATCGCCCCTCTCATGGTCGGGACAACTCGTATTTTTATTCCAGGTAAAATCAGGTGATTCTGTTCATCTGAGTGAGTCATAAGAGTGTCACAGGAGCTTCTGTATTAATGCCACACGTGATTTCCAAGCCCAACTTCCCACCCACATCAATAACTCCAGCAACTTTCCATAGTAATTCGATGTAACAATTAATCACATGCTTTCACGATTCCTTTTTTTTTTTTTTTCAACGTCCATTCTAACGTCAACGTTTCACATTCATAATAATCTGTTTCCCACATTCATTCAATTGGCACTTTCCCACACTCATTCTACCGATAATTTCCAACATTTATATTACTATCCATTTCCAACGATTAATACAACGTCAAATTTCCCACTTTTCCGTTAAGTTACAAAATTCACACAACCGTCAATTCGCCACATTCATTTTATACTGAATTCCTCACATTCATTCTACCGTCTATTTCACACATCTCATCTACCTACATTTCCTCACATTCATTCTACCATCTATTTCACACATCCCATCCACCTACCTACCTATCTACCCACATAATTAAAACAATATTCACATAATCGTATATACCTGCTTGCATGCACTGTTCCGGTATTCTCACTCTTTTATTTATGCAACTGCTCTACACTGAAGCTGTATTCCTCAATCTGTCTTTCCCACTGCCTATGACCTCCTGTCTTTTGTAAACTGTGCCTATGGATCTCGACATGAATGGATCTTTATTTTGGCCTCGTTTCGGTTCAACTTTCTTTAAAAAAAGATAACTTTTGCTCTAAAGTTTATATTTCGTTTATAAAATTTTGTTTATTAATTACACGAAAAAACAAAACATACGTACACAGCCACTTAATAACTTACTTAGAAACGCACACACACCACTCTCTCTCTCTCTCTCTCTCTCTCTCTCTCTCTCTCTCTCTCTCTCAGAAAACCACACACTTAGTAAAAACATCACTAATTCCTTCAGCCCCAAAATCATCTGCTGCCATCGCATCAAAACACATTATTATCCTATTATTACAAATCCTATTCCTGCCTGTGTTTGCAAAAGCCCTAGGAAGCGTAATGGAGAGGCCCGCATACCCGTTATACTAAGCATTCTCGTTATACTCTCAGATATATTCCATTAGGCTAATAGTAGGAGTAATAGGAGTTGTAGAAGCTGAGGGCCATTGTAGTAATATTAATATCTTGGGGCATTAAATATTATCTGGACTGGAGGTCTGCCAGGGTTTATTGAGAAGGGAGATGATATTTTTAGTAATATTTTTGCAGTAGTAGTAGTATTCGCAGTAGGTGACATTTTAGTAATATTAAAATCTGGAAGCATTACATACTGTACTTATCTGGCTTCAATGTTATGACGGTGTAATGAAAGATATGCTGACGACAACTTTAATTTTATACTTATTTTGCAGGTCATTTATTAGCTGTAGGAACAACCGTATATACTAATGCTAATAAAAATACAATACTATATCATTAAATATTACCCTTGCTTGGAGGTCTGTTAGGGTGTAAGGTAAGGGGAGGGGATGCTATCTTAATTAATATTCTTTTTTAATCCTCTTTATTTTTAAATGAATCTATTTATAATGCATATTTGGTGTTTTAGCCTTTCTAGTTGATTTTTGTTATTATTATTTTTATTATTATTACTGGGTATTATTATTATTATTAGTAGTAGTAGTAGCAGCAGCAGCAGCAGCAGCAGCAGCAGTAGTAGTAGTAGTAGTAGTAAACATTTCAAATTAGTATTTGGGAATGTTAACTGCAGGTGTATGATTAATAATTACTTCCGTCAATAGTAAAATAAATTTCCAAACGCACATCTATCATTAACTATATTATTATTATTATTATTATTATTATTATTATTATTACTATTATCACATACTGCATGTAATAAAAAAATCAATATTATCACGTCCCATCATTTCTCTCTTCGATACATCAACATAATCTGGAACATCAGCCTGAATACCCTTGAATTATTAATACCTCTGCTATCATCGCCGTCTAGCCGTCACACACACACACACACACACACACACACACACACACACACACACACACATACACACACACACACACACACACACACACACACACACACACACACACACACACACATAAACAGGGACAATTACACAAAATCATGCTCTCTCTCTCTCTCTCTCTCTCTCTCTCTCTCTCTCTCTCTCTCTCTCTCTCTCTCTCAGGTGCTACTACTACCGGTCACCATTCGATCCTCCTCGCCTTATAAACTGTGAATCATATTTTATAAATCAGGGTTTTACTGCACTCCACTAGCGAGCGTCTTGCACTGACACACACACACACACACACACACACACACACACACACACACACACACACACACACACACACATACGCACACTACATACACATGCACACCTGCACACAAACGCACATGCATACACACGCACACACACGCACACACCGCTGCCTCTACCTGAGTTGCCATGCCCACCTCCTCCGTTGCCATACCTCACCTGCCTCTCTCGGTCGCACACCTGTCAACTCAACGCTGTATACAAATATTTCACTGTCTTCCATCCTTACAAATATATTCCTCTCTCTCTCTCTCTCTCTCTCTCTCTCTCTGTTACTAGAGATAAAACCTACTGTATCACTCATTCTTTTTACAGCTGAAATATCATCTAATAACCCTCTCTTTTATCAATCATCCTCCCTCACTCCTTTCTCTTCTCCTTTTTCTCATGTTAGAAAGGATTTAAACTACCACTACGTTCATTCTAATTAGACCTACAATCTTACTTACATATTTCCATTTCATGTTGCTCTTTCTCGCCACCTTTCCCTCTTACCACAAATATTATCGTTTTTATAAATTCAGTGTGTACAGACTTCAGCTACTAACACACTCATGCCTAAAAATTCTCTCTCTCTCTCTCTCTCTCTCTCTCTCTCTCTCTCTCTCTCTCTCTCTTCCCACTGCTCGACATTTTACTCCTCCTCCTCCTCCCTACACCGATTTTTACCGCCCTCTTCTCCCACACGTGTCTGTATCAAATTTACCAGCTACGGTACTAAATTCCTTAACTACCACTACACTTACTATTTGTAAACCTCACATAACCTCTGTCCTTTTCTACATCCTAATACCCCTCTCAAATTTTACCAATCCCTACCTCCTCCTTCCTCTCCCATCTTCCTCCGCCTAAAATTAATCACAGTTAAAATTTCATTCTCTCTTATTAGGGGGTCAACTACCAGGCACGTTCCCTCTTATTTTATCTACAAGGCTAAATGATATTCCTCCTTATTTCTACCTACCTACCTCTTCTCTTCCTTCCCTATTTTTGCCTACCTGCGTCCTTCTTCTTACATTTTCCTCCGTCTGAAATATATGTTGCTAAAACCTATACTTCCTTGTCATTCATATTACACCTAAGAATCCTTCTCTCCCTCTCCCTAGGTTTAACTAATACCCCTCCCAATTCATCCCAGTTCTCTCTCTCTCTCTCTCTCTCTCTCTCTCTCTCTCTCTCTCTCTCTCTCTCTCTCTCTCTTCCCATCTTCCTTCCCTTAGAATATGACGTCAAAACTGTATTCATTGTCTAAACTACGGTACCTTAACATTATGCACACTGGAAATAAATATCCTTCTTTCTCCCTCTTTACATCTTTTAAATTAACTTTCCTCCTAGCTTTACCTCCCTCTTTCCCTTCCAATTTTTATCTCCCTCCCTCTTTCCCCTTCCTGTCTTCCTCCCCATAGAGCTTATCATCATCATTAATTCACAATAAAATCTACCTTAACCTCATTCATGTAACACCTAAATATCCCTCTTTTTTCCTATCTACAACTACAAAATTATATCCCTCCCAGTTTTTATCTTCCTCTTCCTTTCACAATTTTTACCTTCCTCTTCCCTTCCTCACTTTTATCTCCCTCTTTCCCCCCTCCCCATCTTCCTCTCCGCCTAGAACTTATCACCATTATAAATTCATTCTCCAGCACGACCCATGTTCCCAGTCGCCTCAGCAATATTTTACGATAATTTCTCGTTAGCGCTGCTCCCGCCTCTTTTGACAAGTTTCCTTCTGGCCAGCTCGGGTGTCGTATGTCAACTGGGGATTTTTTGGCAGGGTCTTTGTAGTGCGTCGTTTAAAGGTTCTCGGGGTGAAATTGTTGTTCGGGGGAGATTTCGCTGAGCCGTTGTTGTGCTGCCAGTTATTGCACACACACACACACACACACACACACACACACACACACACACACACACACACACACACACACACACACACTGCTTTCTTGTCTCTCCTCACTCCTGACGTCAAATTTGAATGCTATCCACTTAGCTATTGTTTTAATAATTATTTTATGGTTTTGTCATCACCCTAACACCAAATTTACACATAGTTCAAACAACAGGAATAAATACATATATACATTCATATACAATTAATTTATACTATATTTTACGCAATATATATATGTAATCAATTCATTTCCTGACATACATCGTGTAAGCGTTCACTTTCACAACAGATATTCACTGCTGCAATATTTTCATTTTTCATATTGTTTATAATAAATCTGTAAATATTAAGATACGTCCATCACCATCTTCAAATATTATCATTCAGTTTGACTGACAGTTAATTACTGTATAAGTAATGTTTTCTTTCCTACTTACCATCCCTGCTTTTACTACAATATAAATCACGTAACAGCCTAAAACATAATGGTAGTATACGCAATATCTATATTTTCTTACATGATTTTCATAAAACACATTGATTTAATCATTACTAACTAGTCTAGATATCCTTCGTAACAACTTTCTTTTCCATCTTGCTCAAATGATTTGCTCAGCGTTAAAAATGTTCCTTATATGTTCCTAATAACAATTTCCGCTGCTTATTCAACTAACATGTTCGTAACTGTTAATAATGGATACCGTATATATTCGTATTAACAATTTTCATCGTCACTTGACCTATTTATTATTGAACTCATTAAGAATTACTGCCTCGCTTCAGTACTTTATCTTACAGTTTTTTTTCACCTTGGGGAAATCTGTGCTCCTGAAATGTGTTGAAAACGGATTTTTCTTATTAGGTTTACTACTATTTTACATATCCTCAGTAACAATCTTATCCATTCCTTTACTTATATTTTATCCTTCTCTAGGTCGGGATGATGATGATGATGATGAAGATAATGAGAATGATTGTACTACTGATTATGATGATAATGATGATGATGAAAATAACGATAATGACAACAATAATGATAATAATGATGATGATGATGATGATGATGATGATGATGATGATGATGACTGATAACAAAACCACCAGCAACAACAACAACAACAACAACAACAATAACAAATGATAATAATAATAATAATAATAATAATAATAATAATGATAATAATAATCATAATAATAATAATAATAATAATAATGACAAATAATAATAATAATGAAGGCTACACATAATTCCTCCACCTCAGCACTGGCCCAACATAATGATAATCGCATTGTGGTTGTCTAAAGCATCCAATCCCCACATTTTACCCGGAACTGTTGTCTTGGCCATGCTCCGTCTGCCATCAACTCTCCGCCGCAATGAGAAAAAAAAAGCTAAAACATCGCCGGCCTGTCAAGTCATGAAATCCATATAATTTACTAGATTATTCCGATAATTCTGGGCCGTCCTAGTGTGTGAGGTTTGAGACGGAAAAACACTCCACTCCAATTATACGCCTGCACACACTGGCGGTAGACTCACTCCCACAGGTAAATGGTATACTCTCTCACACAAATGGTATACTGCCACTCACTCACAGGTAACTGGTATACTCTCCCTCACACACAGGTAAATGGTATACTCTCCCTCATCCTCTCACACACAGGTAAATGGTATACTTTCCCTCCCTCACTCACACAGGTAAATGGTATACTCAACTGCACAGGTAAGAACACTAGTAGAGATAATGGAATACAGTCATTCATACGGGTAAATGGTATACTCACTCAAAGGGGTAAATGAAATGCTCTCCTCATACAGATAACTAGTATACTCTCACATTATACAAGTTAAAGGTATACTCACTCACACAATAAATGATATACTCTTGCTCATACGGAAATATACTAAAACAGATAAATGGTATTCTCTCACTCATACAGGTAAATGATATACACACTCATACAAGTAGATGGCAAATTCACTCATACAGGCAGATGATGAATAAAGTTTCCATACTATGCATGTTGACACTGCAGGGCATCTTTCTTTTACAAACTTACATATGATACATCTTCCCTTCCTAAATACAATATCTCTCTGAAAAACATAACTATTATATAAATCATAACCTAAAATAATAATCCTGCAAATCATCATAATTATAATTTTGCAAAATAGCAGCACATTGTTTATACTTTAAGGTATTTTATATTTTACTCATGGGTATTATTTTCTTCTTATACAATATATAAATAAAGGTACGCCACTCCTCTTCCTAAGCAAATAATGTTTTAGTTCTTCCTAGTCATGCACAAGGCCTATTTAAATTTTTCTTTCCAACAGGTCTTTCTTTAGCTGAATGAAATCGTCTAACAATAATCAGATACAGATAAAACGAAAACCGGACTAATGAAGTTAACTGTGATCATCATTACATATGTAGGAAGAACTCAAACGCACAATATTACTGACATGTGGGCACATACGAATTTCAAGGTTCAAGCGTCATACCTCCCCCACCTCTCCCTCCCTCAGCAGAAAAAGTATCCAGCCATCTCTCTGCAGACACAGATGCTCTTAATTTCATGTGAAAATTATGCGCAATTTCACAATCAGAATACGGTTGTCGCCGGCAAAAGCATTCCCTTCCCGAACAGAGGCAGAGCGAAGCCGGGTGCACGATACTGGCCTTGCCCCAAAGCGTCCCGGTATCTGAAGAATAGTGTATAGCAGTGTCAGCAGCCTCTTAAAAAATCACCACATTGCAGGAGTGATAATATAACATGGGACCAAATTTCCGAAATATTCAAAGTCAAAGCTTAAACGTCCTTGTTGTAGAGACATATTTCCTAGATATACCAGTGGTCCAAAAGCGAGGCCTGGGGGAGAGGGAGGGGGAAGAGGGATGGAGGGGGGGAAAGAGGAGGGGAAGAGGGAGGGGGAGAGGAGATGGGGGGTGGAGAGGAAAGGGATGGGAAAGGGGGAGGGGGTGGGAAAAGGGGAGGGATGAGGAGTGGTAGGGAAGACAGAAGGAAGGGGTTGGGATAGGGATAAGAGGAGGGGAAAGGGGAAGAAGGTGGAGGAGGGGCAGAGGAAGGGGGGAAGAGGGTGGGGGAGGGGAAAGGGGAAGGTGGGGAGAGGGGGGAGGGGGATGGGGAGGTGAAAGAAGAGGAGGGATGGGGAGGGGAGGGGGAGAGAAGGAGCGGGATTTAACGTTTCTAATATCCTACCACTTGTCCGTTCCAGCCATTCATTTACGACGCAAAATATCGCTTCTGCCTCATGCCGTTTCATTAGCCAAGTCGGGAGTGATCATCGACGGTGGAGGGAAGAAGGAACGAGGTAGGGATAAAGAAGGAATTATGGAAGAAGGAAGGAGGTAGGGATAAAGAAGGAATTAAGGAAGAAGGAAGGAGGTAGGGATAAAGAAGGAATTAAGGAAGAAGGAAGGAAGTGTAAATGACAGATGAAAGCAAAGGGGAAGGATGAAGGTACAGGAGAAAGGAGGGAAAGTTAAACGATGGAGAGTGTCAGAAAGAGAGAAATGAAGGAAGAAATTTAAAACAGGGAAGAACGTTTGGATGAAGGAAGGAAGGAAGCTATCGAGAGAAGGAGAGAAATTAAAAATATGGAGGTAAGAGGGAAGTGTTAAAAGAAATAAAGAGAGAGAGACAGAGTGCATGAAGGCGGAAAGGAAGAAATAGAGATGTATGAGCAAAAGAAAGAGGAACATGATGGAGAAGGAAGGAAGTGAAAGCAAAAGTGAGGAAGAGTGAACGGGAAGGAAGAAAGTGAAAGCGAAGAAGTGAGGGAAACTGACGGAGAGAAGTGCGAAAGGAAGGAGGTGAGAGTGAGGGAAGACAGAAGGAAGGACGGATGTGAGAGTGAGAGAAAACACAAGGAAGGAAGGAGCAAGGTGAGAAGGAAGGAAGGAAGGAAGAAGGTGGAGTGAGTTCAGTAAGATGAATGCCCGACATTCCACCCAAGTGGGGTATGAATTTTTGATCCTCCTACCCTCTCTCTCTCTCTCTCTCTCTATCTATCTCTTTATCTATCTATCTCTCTCTCTCTCTCTCTCTCTCTCTCTCAATATATTAGGCACTGATCATTTGGGTATAAGAGAGGGAGAGAGAGAGAGAGAGAGAGAGAGAGAGAGAGAGAAACCCAGTGATACGTAAATGCAAGAAACCTGATTGTAAAACGGATGCTTATGGCTGTGTATACGTATCGATAAATACAAAATGGCGAACTGATATTTTCACAAATCGCTATTAAGTGTTATGGGACGGGGATTACGGCGAACTGAGATAGCTAGCGGATGAGTTTGCCCTGTGGAACTTTGCCAACTATTTAGTGTGTGTGTGTGTGTGTGTGTGTGTGTGTGTGTGTGTGTGTGTGTGTGTGTGTGTGTGTGTGTGTGTGTGTGTGTGTGTGTGTTTACCTCCCAATACCATCACCTCAACTCCCTCTCCCTTCCCTCTCCTCCTCCCTCCCTTCCCCACACCTTTCTTCCTTGCCCGCACTACCTAGACTTTCCCCCTCCTATTCCCACACCATACCATCACCACATTCCCCCTTCCTTCATCCTCTCCTCCCCCTCTCCCATCCTCATCACCATCACCTCTTCCTTAACCCTTCTTCCCTACACCTATTTCCTCCTAACTTTCAGATCCTCACCCTTCCTTACCTAATCCCTACTCTCGTTCTCAACCCCAACCATCACCATTACTCACCATTATCACCACCATCCACCACTACCACCATCACCTCTTCTAACACCCACCTCTGACATAATCACCGCTTTCTTATTCCGAACCTCTCTTATACCCACCTCCTAACTTCTATAACTACGGTATATTTGCACCATTATTATCCCCACCATCACCATTACCACCATCATCACTACCGTCACTATCATTTCTGTTGCTTTCCCTAACGAACTTCCATTTTCCTCTGTCTTCCACATCCACCTCTGTTAGGTCTCTGTCCCTCCCCACTCTGTCCCTCTACCTAAAAATTCTCCAAACCACCTGCTTACCCACCACTGACATAACCACCACATAGTCCCAACCTCTCACACATCATATTCCATAATCTTAACTTACTTTAACATTCTGTCACCACTGCCACCCCTACCATTACCAGCACTTAATAACTTCCCACATTCTTAAGCCCTTCGATAGCTACGATTCCTCTCAGGTTAACAAAATCGTCAAGTGTTAGTCAGAACATAATACCTTAGAGACCATAGCAGTAAAAAGATTTAATATGGCTCATTTTTGGTCCTCTGATTGCTACCTATATCCCTGCCTTTACCTCCTCCACCATAACCATTCCTTCCCATCACTTATTCTACTGATCCGTCTCCCTCAACACAAGGGTAGAGGCAGCATTAGCCACACCGTCAATCCTATATCGATACTTGCCCACCATCCCATATCTCCCTTCGACGACCACCTCCACTCTTCCAGTTTCAATCACCATTTAACTTTTCACTCCCCATTCATACCACCATCACCACAACACTCTGGCATTCACCTTTCACACTTCTTATTCCACTACCATTACAATCCCTTAGTCTCCATCATTAACCCCACCACCATCTCTAATTTTCCCTTCTCCACCAACAACCATATCTCCATCACGTCTTAACCCTTCAATACCGCGACTATACAGTTCTTGTTAGCACCAAACAATGATATTCAGCTGACGAGTTAATAAAGGCTGTTTGTATCCCCTTCGCCGGGAAAACCAAATATCCCTTAATCTGAGTAAAACAACATAGGATTGTCAAGAATCAAATTTCAAGTCATCGTAGTGAACGGACTGAGGAATCGGCACTTATTTAACTGTGATTTCAAGTTACAGCACTATATATGCACCATAATAGTTCATCTTGGCTTCTTATAGTCTCCCGTAATGTGAAGGTTCATATTATATTGTGATTCTGATATACCAGAAAACGTTAACATCTTTTTCCCACTAATAAAGGCAAAAGAAAGAAGGTAGTGAACATAGGAATTTGCCCTGTCTTTCACCTCAAATATATATATATATATATATATATATATATATGCAGGAAATACAGACTTTCTAGAACCGTCGGAGCAGCGCAGGTCAGAATCTTTTCCCATTAAAAATAAAGAAAAGATAAACTTCCGAATTTGCCAAACTTGCATAAGTCCAAATCTTTTCCCATCACAAAACTAAACATAACAAACTTATGAATTTACTGGAGGTGCTCAAATCGTTCCCTCAATAAAGCAGAAAAAATGTCAATAAAGTTTTAAATTTGTTGGAAGTGCTCAAACTATTCCCTTACTAATGCATAGAAAGAAGGCTAATATGCATCTGAATTTGTTGGAGGTGCTCAAATCGTCCCCCCAATAAAACAGAAAAAGAAAGCTAATAAACTTTTGAATTCGTCCGGGAGGTGCGATGCGCAGGTCTAACTAAACTTATTTTTTCCCCTTTCAGTTCAGGCAAAGTCCAGGGTCGGCGCCCGCCCTTAAACCAGCCGTAATGTTAACCTCCTCCAGGATCGTTTTAAAACATCTTGGAATGGCTTCTCCCTGATCCCATTTAGCCCAGTAATGAACGCGACGCTACCATCTCGCTATTTGTTTTTGCCCATGAAAATACTGTAATAGGAGATATATTTTTTTGGAGACCTCCCCTCCCCCTTCCCTCCCTCCCTCCCTCCCTCACTTTCCTCTCTCTCCCGGCTCGGCCCCTAATGAGTTCGGGGTGAGAGTATGCCCCGTCATGCCCCGGGTTTTCGTGGCCAGTAACTTTGCTCCCATCTGTGTGTGTGTGTGTGTGTGTGTGTGTGTGTGTGTGTGTGTGTGTGTGTGTGTGTGTGTGTGTGTGTGTGAGGGGGGATGAGGGGAATAGTATGTGTGTGTATGTGTGTGAGGGGGGATGAGGGGAATAGTATGTGTGTGAGAGGGGATGAGAGGGATAGTATATGTACGTGTTGGGGTGGGGGTGGGGGTTCAGGAAGACAGAAGAGTGGTGAGGTGCTACGGGAGAGAGGATGGAAGTAGTGAATGGTGGGGTAGTGGGGAAGAGATGAGGGGACAGAAAAGGTGGGATGGTGAAGGAACGATGGGGAAGCATTATGGGTATTATTGTATAACAGGAAGGATGAGAGAATGGAAAGGGATGGAGTGTTGGTGGTAAGGGGGATAGGAAGAGGTAGGGTGGTGACGTAAAGGGATACAGAAAGAAGTGGAGTGATGGAAGGCAGATTATGGGGATGAGGATGGAGTAAATATGTAATTGAGGATATTAGGGTAGTGATGACAGGATATGTAGACAGAAAAAGACTCAATGGTAGAGAAAACGATAAGTAGGGATATTGGGAATGAGAGGGGTATATTGTGTTATGGGGATGATATGGAGTTAAGGAATAATGAAATGGTTGTGGAAGGTGTAATGGATTGTGGCGATGGCTGTGATGGATATGATGGTGAAGAAAGAATGTTAATTTCGTCTGCATGCTCTTACAGCGCTGGTGGGCATGATGGAAGAAGGTGTACTGGAGGGAATGGAAGTGGTCAAGTGCGGAGGGGTAGGGCTGGTGATGAACGAGTAGAGGGTGTAGGAGTGCAGGGGATAGTGGTAGTGAAGGCTGGGGATGATGGAGATATTGGTGGTGGTGGAGGAAAGTGACAAGGTAGGGGATACGGCGGTGAAGCAGGAAGTGAGATGGAAGGTCGTTGTGGTGGTATGGGATGGAAGAGATGGTAGACGGGGACAGTGGTGGAGGTAGTATTAAGAGTGGTGTGGATGGAAGATGGAAAGTAAGAGATTAGAGGTTGAAAGTGCAGAGGTGGTGGACTATGGCAAGGGACTAAGGGGAGGGAAAGGTGGAGAGATGGATAGCTGTTGTGGTGGGGGTGAGACGTTAACCCCTTCAGTATAAGGATTCTATTTTTTGCTTATTCTGGCAGCCACTAGAAGAAAGTATTCAGTTATCTAGAACCCCCTCGCTAAGGAGGCTGATGAACTTTACTGGTGTTAAGAGGGGATAATCATACAATCTGTTAATCTGACAGTATTTTGGAGGGAGTTTTAAAATAATGAAGATTGCTTCTAATAATCTGATATTGTAATACCATGACCTATAGACCAGTGTTATTATATACCAGTACTTGTACCCGTTCCTCAAAGAAAAAGGGGGGAAGTTTTATATGTCCAAAGGCATACATATTTTTACTCGACACTGAACAGATATTTTATACTGTATATCTATCTATCTATCTATATATCTATATATATATATATATATATACGGTATATATATATCTATATATATATATATATATATATATATATATATATATATATATATATATATATATATATATATATATATATATATATATACACGGTATATATTGTATACATGTTCTTGGAGGAGGGAGAATCAAAACAATGTTCAGTAAATATATAAATATATTTGTGTCCGTTCTAAGAAAGTGATCCACAGGCAAGCTGTATAACCACCTCGAAAACTGCCTTAAACTTTTTAAACCGCTCAGACTGCATCACCCGCTCACCAAGCCGTGTTTTCTTTGCCACAGAACACTTTGTAACCCATCTTCTTTAACGACCTTCTGTATCTTAAATATTGATATTATTTACAATTTTACAATATCGATGTGGGGTGCACCAATAACATACTGAAAGATATTAAGGTGTACACAAAATGCAAATAAATCGCTTAAATGTTGCTAAATACCCTAAGCCAAAGATAATATATCCACTGGGTTCACAACGAGTTGAGCCTGGGGTTGCAACAACAACAACCGCAACAGCTTACATGTTACGGGCAACCTTTTTATATCGATGCAGTGTACATACAACAAACTAAAGGAAAATAAGGTGTAGCGAGCTAGTATCTAAATCGCCAAGAAAGTTACGCGAAATCTCAGCCAACAAGGACTCGGCCTACCCTTACCACATACACAGCAGGTATATACTGTATGTGTCTTCGTCTGCTTAAGAGATGTTCATGCACCTCTTCCTTAGCAGTTTTCTTATTTGTTATTCATGTTAATTTCAACCGAATGCATAGATTTAATTTCGACTGAGCGCACAGATATGATACAGCGGAATATTGGTGTGATATTAGCAGAAAAACAAGAAGTAAAGAAGAGAAGCATTTGAGCCTCCTTAATCTAGGAAAATACGAGCCCACACACTGGCTGGTTGGCGGCAAGGGAGAGCAAAGTATTGGCTGTGACTGCGCACTGGCCGGACACATACAGAAAGAGGCAAACAGCGAGGCCGGGAATGGATCATATCTACAGAACTCTTCTCATGCCTCTTAAAACACCCGGACAGAGAGCAACACAGGCCTTCAGAGCTCCCGTATCTTTCAACCAGACAGCGCAGCATCACCCTCTCTCTTTTACGCATAAACACGCCTACATACAAAGTCCCCCGTAGCAAATATAAACACCAACTCACAAACATCCTGTGCATAAGAGAATCTATATATACTCCTGGAATATATGTGTGTATGTCTAACAAATAAATATACGCTCTCACAAACCTTCCATGTGTATGATCTGATGTGTGTACGTACCTGAAATATACAGGTACACATACACCTTCTCGCAAACATCCTGTATATGAACGTGTATGTCTACCTGAAATAAATGTGTGTGTGTGTGTGTGTGTGTGTGTGTGTGTGTGTGTGTGTGTGTGTGTGTGTGTGTGTGTCTGTGTGTGTGTAAATAACAACAGCTTCTCACAAACACCCTATGTATAAGAGCAAATTCATATACTCAAACTACTTGCGTGTGTGTATGCTTCACGCCATCAAGATCATACATTTTATCGATAAAAACACATATGTATACCTGCAATATACATGTACGTGTCTCCCGAAAATAAAAATATCCTCTCACAAACATCCATGTATAAATGGAAAAATGTATACCCAGAAAACGTGTGTGTGTGTGTGTGTGTGTGTGTGTGTGTGTGTGTGTGTGTGTGTGTGTGTGTGTGTGTGTGTGTGTGTGCTAGAATGTGAGTGTCAATATACGCGAGGAAATATATATTGGAGTGCGTGACGGGAGAAATGGAATAATGCTCTCCTCCCCCTGCCTGATACCCGCCCCCCAGCGCCGACGACCGCACACACAATCAATACCCCTACTACAAGTAATGAATCTTGAATTAGAGACCGGCATTTTCTTCCCGCTGCGATGGAGGCTGTGTTTTACCTTCCTTCGTTAAGCTGGGGGATATTAGATTCGGCGGTCATTAAATTGATGCTCCCGGAGTCCTTTTTGTTGTAGCGTATCAAATAGCAAGTCTGATCATTACCCTTTGATATGTTGCAATGCTCTTAGCCAGTGGCTGTCCATTTCCAATGTAACGATGTTTTGTGATGTTGACAATACTCTGTAGAATTGAAGTGTTTTAATGGCGCCTCGCTCGTTGATTACTCGGCCGCTTCCGTTCCCCCTGCTGCCCCTGCCGCTGATGTATATTCCCTCACTTTGCATCAAAAGGACTGCTGCTGGCCGCCCTCATAATGGACCTTCTCTTATACAAAATCTAAGTTCCTATAATGCTCTAATAATCAAGAATAAATATCTTAATTAGTCCTACTTAAACGGCCGCGTTTTCAACCCGCGCAAAGCACCCCCGCAGAGTTTATAGAAAATGAGCATTTTGTGCGCGGCTCACAGAAAACTTTCCCCGCCCGTTTTTTATGCTCCGCCGAGTAAAATCCGAGCGAGGAAAAAACCTGGACTTGTTGCCTGGGTGGGACTTGTGCAGATCCAGAGGACTTGGTGATTTCCGCAGGTTTTGTGTCTGTGTCGGAACCTGCGGGTATCGTGACGCGTCTACGGATAGGCAGGGTGGACGGGATGTAGCCGAGAGTGTAGTGCCACCGACGGAAACGTGCATATGTCACGCCCAAGTGGAGTTTGGCTTAGATATTGAACCGGCGGCCGGCCAGCAACCCTGCCACCGCCGGGGCTGGGGCGCGGGCCGACATTTTGCTGCCTGCGTCAAAGCGTGAGAAATATAGTGGCCAGTGCTTGTCATGAGGGAATACATGCCGGTGAGGGGCGACTGGAGGCGAGGCGGTGGGGTGGAATGGCCAAGCGAGCCTCTCCCACAGCCCCCCAGGCCCCTTTATCATGTCTACAGATCACGCCAAGAAGCCTCCACCCTCCCACTGCGCAGCCTTGGCCTCCCACCTGACGCATGTGCCCCGCTCACCGCCAACACCTCCTCTTCCTCCCCAAAGCACACGGGTTTCATCATCGTTCCCTCGGACCTTCATATTCATTTCGGTGCCCACTACAAAATCCCAGGCGCCAAAATGAAAGCAAAAATGTAACGCAGGAAGAGGGAGTTAGAAGGCATGAGCGACGGGAGGAGTCTGGAGGCGGTGGCGGCGGCGGGGCTACAGGGTGGTGGGGGTAGGTTCGTCCTGTGAGCGCCTGATGACTTCCCGGCACTAAAATATTCAGGGAAGAGGATCATATTCCGCTTGTAATTAGAGGGGTCGGGAGGTAGAGGGATGGATCTTAGGGGCGCGCCGACCCCATCGTCAACACGGCTGGAGGGACAGATAAGAGAACAGCCCCTTCCACCCCTCCTCCTCCCTCCCCCCTCCTTTTCTCACCCCTCTCCTCCCCTCCCCGACCACCCTGATGATTAATTAGACCATGTGTGCCCTCCTCCTCCTCCTGCCCTCTCCCCCACCCCCGTTCTCCCTCACTCTCTTGCCTTTAGAAAGCCCTTTCGGCCCAAACCTACTCAATATTTCTCCCTATCACTCTGCCTTTCCGCGGGTGTGCTGTATTTTCTTGATATCAAAGGAACATGGAGCCAATATTCACTCCTGCACCCTCTATACAACAACAACAACAACAATAATATACATCACACACACACACACACACACACACACACACACACACACACACACACACTGACACACACACAACCACCTCTCCCTCCTATCATTCAGCTTCCTCTCTATGTCATTATCTCTCTTTTTAACTCATTTTCTCATCCGTTCGTCTATTCTCTCTCTCTAAAACCTTTCGTCGACCAGAGGAAATTACGCCTCCACAGGTTTTGATCCCCCTACCAACCTCTCCCGAAGCACACACACACACACACACACACACACACACTCATGCATATTCCGTCGCCATGGGAAACAGCAAGATCCAGCGTCATCAATTTCACTCCGAATGACTTATTAATCCCCCGCCAAACCCCGCCACAGTCCGCCCCACATTGTCTTGGAACAACCCCCACATCCACCCCCACCCCCATCCCTCACCTCCCGTCTCCCCCAACCCTCCACTCCATCTCCCCCAACCCCCACCCAACTCCCCCCACCCCCAATGTTTCACCCAAACTTATATTTTCATCTGGGCGCGGCTGCAACTTCCACAATGCACAAATGGAAGTTTGGCCAAAAATCTCGGGAATGGTGGTGGCACGTCCAGCTGAACCCCTGCACCTCCCTTTACCCATGCCTGTCTGCCTGCCTGACTGCCTCGCTCTCTCTTTCTCCTCTGCCTGCACGTGTTGCTTGGTGTGCTGTGTGTGTGTGTGTGTGTGTGTGTGTGGCTTGTTAGGGGCTGTATGTGGAGTAGGTGAGCTATGTTGTCCAGTTAAATTTCTCTTCCTCTTCGCCTGTCTGTCTTTCGATCTGTGTGTCTAACTGCTTGCTTGTTTGCCTGATTATTTGCTTGCTTGCTTGCCTGCTTGTTTGTCTGCCTCTCTTTAGCACATGTGGCTTTTTTGTGGCTCAGATGGGTCATGTCCAAATGAAACTCTCCCTGTCTATCTGCTTGCTTGCTTGGTACGTGTGGCTTGATATCCTATTGCTGTGGCTTGTTAGGAGCTGCATGTGGCTTGATATAGGGCTTAGGTGGGTTACACTGTCCTGATGAACCCCTCCTTCCCTCTGCCTTTCTGCCTGTCTGCCTGCTTCCTGTCTCCCTCTTTCGTCTGCTTGCACGTGTTGCTTAGTGGGCTGTGTGTGTGGCTTGTTACGTGGGGTAGGTGGGTTACGGTGTCCATCAAAACGTTTCCTCCACCATGCCTGCCTGCCTGCCTGCCTTTCTTGTCTTTGCAAATGTTCCTTGGTGTGTGTGGGGGGGAGGGGGGGTTGTTTCGTGCTGAGTATGTCTTCTCATGTAAATAGTATATACAGTTGTTTGTTATGTGCTTTAAGTGGGTTGTGCTGTCCACCAAAACATAAGCTCTCTCTCTCTCTCTCTCTCTCTCACGGTACTGTTGACGGGTACCGTATGCTGTTCATGTACTCTCTCTCTCTCTCTCTCTCTCTCTCTCTCTCTCTCACGGTACTGTCGATGGGTATGCTGTTCATCTACGCTTTTCCTCTCTTGCCTCTCCTGCCATCACATTTACTGACATCTTTGTTGGAAATCCTAGCAGTTAAAAGGCCAACAGCTTAGGATCGCATTACCGTCGGATTATGAGGCTTACTAACACCTCTTCCTTACCCACTTATCTCTGTTTATAGCACTTTAATATTCTGTTCGTGTTGCATAAATGAACATCAATATTAAGTAAACATAAGCAAAACACAGTATGAGATAAAAATAACGTATACTGCTCAAAGTAAATCACTAGGGAATGGGTGCTTGAAACCCTCCTAAGCTCATAAGAATATGGCTCGAAATGTGTTTATCTGTAGTTTTCTGTGTATGGTTCAGGAGTTGTATTCTTCAGATGCACGTGCTGGCATTTTTCCTCATCCACGTGCCTGGCTTATTACTGGCTTGGGGTGATGACAATGGCTTGATATAGTGGGTTGTACTGCTGGTGGCTTGGTCTGTTGCTGCTGTTCTATGTAGTTAGGGAAATACACCAAGTCTGCCTCATATTCCACCGCTTTTATTTCCACTCCCTTCTGGTGGCTAATCTTCCAAAAATCAGAGAGGATTAGTGTGATTTCCTGCCCATCGATGATTCTCTGTGTTATAATGTGTCCGAGAGAAAGTATCCAACATGCCTTACATATGAAGTGGAGAAGATGGATTATTAAAAGAACTTATGGCCTTGACTGTACTATTAGATGCAAGAGTTAGTTGACAATCTCCTCCCCACACTGTGTCCTGCCTTCTAAATTTCTCATCCCTCCCCGGACGTCAGAGAGTATTCTTCCTTCTCAGGTTCTACCGTTAAATGCTTCATACCGTTACCACAGAAATTTTTCACGTGGTACCTTTTCTTGCTGCATTTGGAGAGGAAGTGTCGGGGAACCCCTGATCGTGATAGTTCCTACATCTGTAATTTCTAGTGCAAGTGTGCGAGATCCAAATGGTTCTGGCTGTTGTATAAGGCTTGTTTTGTACTGCTGGCGGAGTGTGGGCGTTCTCTGTTGCTGGAGACATTTTATATGCATAGTAATTGCAATAATGAGTAGCAGAGTAATGCTGAAAACGTGTAATGTGTGGATGCCTCTTCTGCACGTGTTGAAGAGGGCAAGAATGCATGTGCGCTCTAGGGGTTACTTTGAAGATTCGTAACATCTCCTCCTTAGTCATTTTTTCCGTACATCACACTTCAAAATCTTCTTTCACGTCACTTACGAAAATTATGTAGATATCAAGACGCTACAAATAATATACAAGAGGCTATAAGTATTATGTGCAAAATAAATCGCTAAATAGGAGGTGTTACATGGCCTCCTTTGCAAGCTAGATTACAGCCCTAAGTCAGGTGTAAATGTTGCATGGGATCTCTGTTAGGCTCGCTAATGCTTCTCCCTTTATTCAACCTGGCGCGTGACACTCGCACTTCCATCAATAAAATGCGATGTTTGTTGGCTGAAATGCATATATACGCTTGGCATTTCCCTCGGTTTATGGATTCTGGTCACAGTGATAAATATTACAAACGCTACCTGTTTTGTCTATGTGTGTATTCATAAGTACGAGGATATAATATGCATGTACAAAATCAAATACCAGTTTATGTATATTCACATATTTATTTTCAAAAGCTACACATGGCAGTCATATTTAGCGACTAAGAATACAGAGGTAAGTTAGTGTACTGTATTCTTTAAGTGTATAAGTGTGTGATTGATAAGTAGACATAAAGATACAAAGATAGATAAATAGATACAACCTTTCTATGTCTTTGGAAAATTTATCGTATACATATACTTAGTTATTTATGAGACGTAGGTGTCTATATTAGGTAGTTTTTACGTTAAACAGCTTCGCACTTCGCATAATTACATTTCTTAATCCCTCCAGCCGGAGATGCTTGTTCAAGGTGAGAGAAAAAAAAAAAAAACATGCTTGACGGGATTCATGGAAGTTACTAATCCCTTAAGTCTGAGAGAGAGAGAGAGAGAGAGAGAGAGAGAGAGAGAGAGAGAGAGAGAGAGAGAGAGAGAGAGAGAGAGAGAGAGAGAGAATAAAGTTTAAAATACGTCACGCAACTCACGGCAGTTTACTAGCCTATGGGTAAAGGTTTAACCTCTTCAGTACGATGACGTTTTTATTCTAGCTACTGCAGGACAACTTAAATTCGATTAGCAGAGTCACTAGTCAATGGATGGGTTAATGAAGACAATAAACAGTGCAGTACGGTCAAATAACCTCTCCCTAGTAAAATAAACGTCTGAAGATTGCAATGAATTGATGAAGAAAACATCACAGTACTGAAGGGCTCGATCGTTAACTTCTTTACTAATAATACAAATTTGTATATTTTTTCTTGTTATTTCTGAACGATTTAATTCACCTCTGGGGAGATTTTTCAAACTGGATGGATTTGCTATAACTTTCAATGTCCCTTCAGCACGAAAATGTTCTCCCAAGATGAGTAAAATGCTCTGATATTAGTTTTTATTTATTTTGTAATTTTAAGAAAGTGCAACCTCGGGCTGGAAGAATAATTCGCTTAGTTTGCGACATAATTTAGTAATTTTCATCAATAACCGGATGACTATATTCAACTCCTGCGCTGGAAATGTCTCTCAGGTTGTACGATATCGTTCGGAGGTTAAAAGAAAAGTAAATTTTTAAAACCATCTTCTGTGTAAAGCACAGAACAAAGAAAGAAATGGAAAGAAAAATAATCCAACATGCGGTCTAAGGACTGCCTAGCACAAATATTGAGTGTCTTTCCCGTCAAGTTTTGTTAATAAACTCTTCAGTGCAAGGACGTCATCGTCAATATATTTTTCCTACCAACACGGAATATCCTCTCTCTCTCTCTCTCTCTCTCTCTCTCTCTCTCTCTCTCTCTCTCTCTCGTCAGTGATTATTCATATTTCTTAATTTTTATTCCATTTTCCCTTCTGTGATACTTTACAACCAATCGACGCACCTCCATCCCCCCCTCCCAAAGGATGTTTTTGCATGTTACACCTTCATCTTTTCACCCCAGTGACGTCTTCTGTAGTCTATTATACTTACCTGCAGACGATTTTATGCAGCTTAGGGGAGGTCTCGCAGCAAAGGGCTTGATTAAGGCTGTATCCAACCCCTCCAGTTCAGATTTCTTCCCCAAGCTAAATAAAATCGTCTGAAGGTAGTAAAAATGAAATGAAGAGCGTCACCTAATTAAGGGAGACTCTGTTCAATTAAATGTATTTAATTTCTATCTTTTTTTTAATATTGACACAGCTAATACACAAAAGAATATAGGTATTTTTAGGAGATATATAAATCGATCAGGAAGAGGTACTGCGAAATCTCCTATCCCAGCAAGTATATGTATTTTTGTCTATAACTTTCTATAATACGTTTTTTCTGCCCACGTCCTTATACAAAAGTTTTACCAGTTTTCTTATACTTTTTCTTATTTTTCAATTTTTATGAAATCATCTGCAACATAAAAAATTCCTCACTCTTCCCCTTCAGTACTACGAAGTCTCTCTCTCTCTCTCTCTCTCTCTCTCTCTCTTCTTGCTATGCAGACGTGATTTTATTCAAACTCAGAATGGGCCTCAAGCAGTGAAGGGGTTAGAAATAATCATCAAATCTTTAAGCAAAATCATTTCTTTATAATCCCCTTCAGTATGATTATTTTATTCTTTTGATCATTCTTGACAGCGCTCTACGTTCTTATTTAACTTGGATCTCTTGTTGTGATGAAATTTACTTAAGGCTACATCCACCACCTCTAGTTCGCGATGTCACTCCAGAATAGAATGCACAAAACCCTGTCTGGAGGTGGAATGAGTAAGGTTTTTTTGTGTCGCAGTGCTGAAGGGGTTAGGTATGTTCTTGCTGCCTCCAGACGACTTAGGACACACTGGACATCTCGTAGTAAAGAAGGTATCCAACTGATCCCAAGGGCGCCGTTTTTTGCTTTATTCCGGCCATCTCCTGACGATTTTATTCAGCACAGGATAGACTTTTTCATCAGAGTGAATTAAATATAGTCTTAGTAAACGCCATCAACACGAGTGTCCTTTCTTTAGTTGAATAAAATCGTCTGGTAGCAGCAAGATTTAAAAACGATGTCACCTGGGTACTTGGGGTTAAACATACAAATAATAAGTGTTCTTGCCTTGCTTCGGTCTCCTACGATTGAGTACAGTGAAGGGGGGAAAAAGTGAAAGACAAAGTTTTCTTCATCTTTATTTCCTTCATTCTTTTCCAAGCACGAATATATATCCAGCTATCTGCATCAGAACCTTCGCCGAGCTCTTAACTTTCTGCACCCTATATCGTCATCATCATTATCGTTGTCGTCGTCGTCGTCGTCATCGTCGTCCTTTTCCTCCTCCTCCTCTTCTTTTCATCGTCGTAACTTCACCAGCCCTTTCGCCATCGTTATCATTAACATCCCTCATGAAGGTTACAGACAAGTACAGGTGTTACAGAATGCACAGCTGAGGTGAGCGATATTCCATTTTAAATTCATAACACTGCATAACATCCGCACATGGCTTCACAAATACCCTTCATGCTTTAGTGCCTTTGACATTAATAATTAAGTAAATGAAGCGTCTTTTCACAATACACCACCCACTCTATCGCTATAATGTATGTTGCTATTATATATATATATATATATATATATATATATATATATATATATATATATATATATATATATATATATATATATTATATACTCGTATAAACACTTGATATCTGATTAATTATATTATCAATGAACAAAATGAAGATGTATCTTAGTTACAAATTTATATGGGCCTTTTTATGCTTAAAACAATTACAGTATAAATAAATATTCGATTACCATAAGTTAGCGACTACACTTTATTAAACTGCTCCCTAGTTAAAATTTCCCTTTCTCTGAAACAGATGGGGTGGAAATGGTCATGCTTTCACTGCAGTTCACCAACTACAGCTCCATCATAATATACCATTCATCTACTGCACAACATAAAAGTAATTCTTTGGCTAAAAAAGCTTCGCATGGATCAAAACGCGTGTGCGATTATAATCAGGATACCAAATAACCAGGTGCTTATGCATCACTCTAAAATTAACGACTGCATTTCTCTAAACCATGATCAAGGAAAGGCATAACAGTGATGATATACTGTGTATATATATATATATATATATATATATATATATATATATATATATATATATATATATATATATATTGCCAGTTCTAGGCTACCTTAGATATTCACCTAAGTACGTTCTTACCCACCACCCCTCTCACTGCCTTCATCCTTTCTCTGCTTGCCCCCGCCCCCCCCCCCCGCCCCCAAAACCCTCTCCCTGTCAATGCCCCCCTTACCTACTCTTCCCAGGCCCCTATTCTTCCTCTTTCTCACCACCACCTGCATTTCCCTCATTAATTCCTTTGCCCCTTCAACCCTGCTTTCCCTTGTGCACTGCTGCTTCCCGCCTGACTCTCACATCCACCCTGCATACTCCTCTCTTTATCCTTCCTTCCAGCCATCCACCCTACTTCTGTTTCTTCTTTCCTTCCGTCCATCCATCCTTCCTTCTTCTCTTCCTTCATTCTTCATTCCATACATCCATTCTACTTACTTTATTCTTTTCATCCATCAATCCATCTATCCTTCCTACATATCTTTCTTCATTTCATCCACTCCATCCACACATCCAACCTTCCTACTTTTCGTTGGCCATTCCATCCATTTACCTTCCATCCATCCACTCATACTTGCTACATCTCTTTCTTCGTTCCATCCTCACTTCCTATTTGTTTCTTTATTCCTTCCATCCATCCTTCCATCCTTCTTTCTATCCATGCATCCACCCATCCCTCCAACCTTTCCACTTCTCTGTCCTGATTCCTCCCTTCCATCACACCTTAGCCATTTAGCTACGTTGTGTATCCTATTCAGGTTAACACCACAAGATCTGCTGAAATGAGAGAAATTCTAGCCGTCAGGGGCTTCAAAAATTATCTCAAGTGGCCATTATGTGCTACTGATACTCCTGTGAGTATTATTATGGCTGACGCCCGACGAATATGTTCACTAAAGAACAAAAATCGTAACAGTCAAAGGAAAAACGATATTCTCCCTCTCTCTCTCTCTCTCTCTCTCTCTCTCTGTCCTCCGTTTCTCTTCATCCCCCTTCTTTTTTTTTTTCTTTCTCTTCCCTTCCTTCCTTAATTCCTCATCCCCTCCTCTTCCTCCTAATCTTCTTCCTCATCCCTTTTTCTCCTCTTCCTCATCCCTCCTTCACCTCCCCTCACCCGTCTTCCTCATTCCTCCTCTTCGTCTTCCTCATACTCTTCCCATCCCTTTCTCATCCTTTCTCTTCTTCCTCATCCCTCCTCCAGCTCCTCCTCTCCCCTCCTCCTCTTCCCGCCTCACCCCAATAAAAATTCGGAGCCATGTCGCCTCCTACTTGCTTGTCATCGACCCTCAGAGACTGCGATCCCGAATTCTAAGAAAACTGTGGAAGAAACCTTGGAATCTGGAAAATGTCCTCCTCCTCCTTGGGGAAGTGGAGAGAAAGAGAGGAATGGTGGACTCTTCTGTTTCTGTTCGGAAATATTACCTCACTTTAACTTCAGACACAAAATCTTACTTTAACTTCAGACACAAAATCTTACTTTAACTCCAGAAATAATATCTTGCTTTAACTTTGGAAATATTATCTTGTTTTAACTCCAGAAACAAAATCTTACTTTAACCTTAAAAACCAAATCTTACTTTAACCTTAAAAACAAAGTCGTACTTTAACCTTAAAAACAAAATCTTACTTTAACTTCAAAATCAACATCTTACTTTAACATCATATTTTTATTGCTCTAAAATAATTTCTTAGACTGTACTTTTGTTCAGAAATTATATCGTACTTTATCTACAACTTTTTTTGCCTTGGAATAATTGCTAAGATAATTTGTTTCCGAAACTATACTTATTTTAACACTTTTTCGTAAGATTTTATAATATTTTGTTTCTAACGCGTTATCACCCTGTACTAGGGTGGGAAAGGTCCGGATGATGATGATGGTGATGCTGCTGCTGATGCTGATGATGATGATGATGATTATTACTATTATTTTATTATCAATATTATTATTATTATTGTTATTATTATTATTATTATTATTATTATTTTACACCATTTTCGACTATTTTTTTAATAATGATATCTACTCATTTACCTTCTTTTTGTTTTGAAACGACATCTTAATTTCTTTGTTGCTGTTGATGTTGTTGTTGTTGTTGTTATTGTTGTTGTTGTTATTGTTGTTGTTGCTGTTGGTCCAAAAAATTTTACTTTTCGTTGTGAAATGATAACTTACTTTTTTATCTATTACTAAGTTTACTGTGCTCCTTTACCTGGGCTCCTTCTGCCCTAAACTGCCCACTTGATTAATAATAAGTATTCCTGAAATTACATATTATTTTATTTACTTATGCATGTGTGTACTGGCTTCTCCAAAACGATACCTTACATCCTTCTAGGTTTATTTGCTATCTTTTCCAAGGATTCTTCTGCTCTCAGTTTTTCTTCAAACAATTTCTGACTGATTTAACGGTGGATTTTTTTTTCCATTAATCTGAAACTGTATATCACTTACTAGGTATACTGTGTTTCTTATTATGGACTCTCTGTCATCAATTTTTTTATTATTTATTTTTAGTATATAATAAATAACGGAGTACACAATTGTTTTCTGAAATGCTACTTTTATTCTTATCTTCTGTTAAGTGTACTGCGTTTCTATACAGGGATTCTTCTACGCTATAACGTTCTACTTTATAATCGTTCTATTTTTTTTTCTATTTGTCTGCCATGTTTTCCTGACATATGTTATTTCTTATTCTTCAACCACGTTCTCTTCGCTCACTTACTTTGGCTTATTGCATTTTTCTATTCTGTTAACTTTATTACCTTATCTATCTGCAGCTCCTAACTGTATTTTAGGCGACTACAGGAAGCTGGATGAATATAATTATATGAATTACTAACACCATCATCATTATTATTATTATTATTATTATTATTATTATTATTATATTATTATTATTATTATTATCATTATCATTATTATTACTTGGCACAAGAGACGCTGGACTCCCTCATCCCGAATTAACAACTTTAGTCCAATGACAAACAGTACTTTCTATTCCCTTCTTGCTATCTCCAAATTATTTTATTAGATTAGGGAAGCCTTTTCGATATACGGGGGTTTGACGCAGCGCAACAAAAACGCTTCATTATACGAGTTCTGCCGTAATTTAAACAACAGCTTTAGGAAACAGCTAGACTAGAAAGAAAAAAAAAATCTGAATTTTTTTCGTGTTATAGTCCAAGTTATTTATTATTTTTTTAAGAAGAAAGGATAGTTGTACGAAGGCTACTGACGACTATATCAAACCCATATAATCTAATCTACTTCACTTAGTCACTTCAAAAACGGTTGGGAGAAAGGAAGAATAAAGTTAAATAAATGCGTCACATAATTCATGATATCAACTAAATAAGATTATATAGGAGTAACGAATATTCTAAATATATAAGTCACTTCAGTACAAAATATTTCCTAAACCACATTTCCTATGCCACATTTCCTATGCCACATTCCCTAAGTCATATTTCCTAGGCCACATTTCCTAAGCCACATTTCTAAGCCACATTTACTAAGCCACATTTCCAGAGCCACATTTCCTGAGCCACATTTCCTAAGCCACATTTCCTAGGCCACATTTCCTAGGCCACATTTCCTAAGCCACATTTCCTAAGCCACATTTCCTGAGCCACATTTCCTAAGCCACATTTCCTAAGTCACATTTCCTAAGCCACATTTCCTAAGCCACATTTCCTAAGCCACATAAACTCGTGTGGAGGTAACAAAACTTAAAAAGGCGTCACCAAAATAAAGGGGTTAATTGACACAACTTCCAATCCTTTCACTACGATTTTTCAACAGTGATGATCTAAGTTTTTTCTCGCTACTTCCAGACGATTTTCTTCAACTTATGAGGCGATTTCCTAAACTGAGGAGAATACTATAGTTTTAATTAGCTCGGGTTTCACTACAGATCCTTCCTGTGTAAAAATCCTCTGTTAGAAATCACACACACACACACACACACACACACACACACACACACACACACACACACACACACACACACACACACACAATCACCTGATTCGAGTTAATTGGAATCATCGCACTGAAAGGGTTCACTGCAAACATGTTCATATAAGCCAGTACACACCTGGAACACATACTAAATTCTGGACTACATTAAACAATATAATTTTTCCTGGAATCTGTTACCCCTTGAAACAACACAACACTTGATATTATTTGTCATGTTCCTTCACAAATAACACCCTACCAATGATGCAAGTGACCACGAGCGTTAAGATGCATTGCAAGTTAGAGGATAAAGAAAATTTCTGCATATCTCCATAGTAAACATTCAGTCACACACACACTTCCATTCCGGCAATATGTGTCAAATATGTACACACAGACAGAGATATTCACACAAACCTGTATTTGCTCTTAAGTGGGGCTCACACGTGGGGTTTAATAATAATAATCATCATAATAATAATAATAATAATAATAATAATAATAATAAAAATACTTATCACAACCATGACGTTTTAGATTACCCTGTTCTTTAATAATAATAACAATAATAATAA
>NC_137042.1:25906778-26056778 GCF_032717465.1 Coenobita brevimanus
CCTAACCTTGTATGTAATCCCCATCATCGCTCAGCATCTGTTCATAATCAAATTTTCCCAACGACCTCCCTTGTCCCAAATACAGTCGCAAGTATACACCCTCCATCTGGCATACGTAATAATTTCCCCACCCAACCAACCATCCATCCTCCTCTGCAACTCAAACTATCCCTCTTCACCAGAACTTCCATCTCAATATGCTTTGCTCGCGTACTCATCATTCACCATCTCACCCATCTGCCATCTACATGACCCACCTTCCCACTTCCTCTCCCATTTGCCCACTTACCTAAACACCCTCACACCCAGCCACCAACTCACTCACCCACCTCCCCACTCCCTCTATCATCTGTCCACTCACCTAAATCCCACCCATCCACCCCTATAACCCACCATCTCACTCACCCATCATCTAGGACACCTACTTTCCCACTCCCTCTCACTCATCTACATCCTCACCCAACCACCAACTCACTCATCCAGCATGTAGTCCACTCACCATCCCACCCACTCTCTCATCTATCCACTCATGCAGATCCCTTTCCACCCACGTACCATTCTCCAAATCCTCCTGCTCCTCCTCCTATCCCCTGGACGTTAGCCTTTTTTCCATTTCTGATTCGGCTCCATCGTAAGAGTGCAAACTTTTAGGCATCCCGGGCCCCGCCTTCAATAAATCTTCCAGCCTAAGCCAAGCGCATTACCGAGGATAGGTGTCTGTTATCCTGGCCCTCACAAAATTGTTTTTCAAGTTCGGCGTTTTGACAGAATAGAAAATGTCCAGTGGAAGAGGAAAAGGGTGAGAGAGAGAGAGAGAGAGAGAGAGAGAGAGAGGCCAGGGGGTGAGATGAAGTGGAGGGGTGGGGATGGAAAGAGAAGGGGAGATGGGATAACATGAGATGGTGTAATAGTGGAGAAAGGATGAGGTAAAGTGAGGGGAAGGAGGGATGGATGGAAGAGATGGGTGAGGAAGTGGATAAGGTGGAGAGAAAGTGGGGTGAGGGGTGGGGTGGAAATGAAAGGAGAGATGAGGTGTGGAGCAGGAAAGGAGAGGAGAACGTGAGGTAAAAGGAAGGGTAGAGAGGGCAAGAAGAGGTGGAAAGAGTGTGAGCGGGGAGAGTACTGTGGAAGAGATGGAAGGGGTGATGAGATGAAGTGAAGAAAGAGGGAAACTGAGATGAAGAGAAAGGAGGAGAAAAGGATTTGCGAGACGTGAGGAGAAATGAAATGGGAATGAGTGAAAGGAGTAAGGAATGTTATGGAAAGGAAGAATAAAAGGTGATGGAGGGAAACTGGGGATAAAGGAAGGAAGTGACAAGAGTAAAGATGGTGCGGGGAAATGTAGTGGGTGTGAAATAACGCGAGGAGTATAAAAGAATGGAGGGAAAAAAGAGGTGGGGATGAAATGAAAGAGAAAGAGTGGAAAGGGAGAGAAGGGGATAGAGTGGATGTTTGAGGAAAGACGAGGGCCATTAATGGTGGGTGAATAGGGACAAGAAAGAAACTGGCTTTGTCCACATGTCTGACCCACCAGTGAACAAACTCTGGGTCTCCTAGAAGCGTGCTAGATGTTGTTAATAACTGGACCACCTGCTACCCATTTGAGGAAGAAAGGAGTGGGGATTGAGGCAGTGTACGTGACAGGGAATGGGAGGGGACGGGAAGGAGTAGGGATGGGATGGACGTACAAGAGGCGTGGACGTGGGATGAGGAGCAAGGTAGAAGGGGATGTGGGTATTTTGAACACAAGATGACAAGATGCTGATAGGAGAGGAAGTAAAGTATTCCGAGGAGGGGAGAATGAGATGTGAAGAAGGGGGGAAATGAGACGGGGTAGGAAGGGGAGGTGATACAATGAGGAACTGAGGGGAAAATAAGATGACGGGGAGAGTGGAGGGTAAATGGGATGAGGAGAGGGACGGGAAGGGAAATGCTGTGAGATGAGGCGAAGAGGCGGTGGGAGTAGGGGTGAGATAGACGAGGAGAGGGAGGGGGAGGGACGGTAAGGAGGGAGGGAGAGCACAAGAGGAGGAGGCTGCCCAGTGGAGGGATGGATGGGGAGGGGGACGAGGGAGGGGGGAGAGACGGCGGGGGAAGGGGGGGTGGGAAGTGGAGGGGGAGGGTGGCCAGGGAAGGTTTCGGGAGTCAAAAAAGGAAAAAAAATTGCTTTGCCTTTTTCCTTGGCTTTAATTCCGACGTGTTGCTGTAGCGTCAACATTTAAGCCGGAGTGTGTGTGTGAAAAAGGGAGCGGGGCTGTTCATTACGGCCTCCTCTGCCGCCATCACCTTGGTTATTGAGAAGGGATGGGGGAGGGGAGGGCAGGGCCACGGATGAGTCCTTTTGCAAATTGAGGTCGAGAAAAATGACGGGAGAAAACTGAGTAAGAAAAACCATATAAGAAAGTCGAATATGTGGGAGAACTAATGAAAGAGGCGACTGAGTACGAAAACAGGGGCTAAAAAAAAAAAAAAAAAAAAAAAAAAAAAGCCTAAGCGAAATACTGTCAGAAGGAAAACTGAAAAAATCAAAATTATAATAAAACTGTAGGTAATAAAACTAAAGACACAATGTATAAAAGAACAAATAAGTAAAAAGAAGAATGGTTACCGAAAGAGAAAGAAAAAATAGAAATCGGAAAAATGAAATCTGAGACCAAGAAAAATGATGGCAGTACCTAATTAAAAAAAAAAAAAAATAGACGAGATCACAGAAAATTATGCGGACCGAGCAAGAAAAAATGGCTGCGAAAAAAAAAGAACAGAGTAAGAACATTAAGGCAGAAAAAATTAGACAAAACAGTAGTAGGAAAATAAAGACAACGAAAACCAATAAAAAAGGAAGTAAATAAGAAAGCCTAGTAAGTAAGGAACGTCGAGGCTGCGAATTAAAGAAAGAAAAGTAAGAAAACAAAAGGAAGACACTGAAGCCGCTAAAAGAAATGAATGAACCAAGTAAGAGAATTAAAATCGCGAAAAATGTCTAGAACAATATGTAAGAAAACATGGGGTGCCATAAACGATGGAACAGATAACTGAGGTAACCAAATATGAAAGAAAAGGGTAAGAAAGAAAACTGAGAAATTAAATGAAACTAGAAATTAAACTGTGAAAAAAAAAAATCAGTCACAACCAATTATGAAGGAATACTGAGAAATACGGTAAATGATTTCAGGAAAAAGTGAAACAGTCCGGTAAAGCTGTGTAAGAAGTCTTAGAACTAAAAACCAATGGGAAAAAATAGATAAGGAAATTGAGACTGACAACTGACAAAGTAAGAACAATGACAAAATGATGAAATCGAATACAAAAACTAAGGATGTCAGAGAATGAGAGAGTACGGCAAATGTGAATGAGAAATTTCACATAGAAAATGATAAAATCAGGAAACTGAGAATACGAAACCCAAGAGAAAATTAACGTAGGAAATGATACAATTAGAAAAAAAACTATGAATAAGAAAACCAAAAGAAAACTGACGTAGGAAATGATAATATTAGAAAACTGGGAACATCAAAATTGATAAAATCAGAAAAATACAAAGAAGACTTAAAGGGGGTTAGAAAAAATGAAAACTAAAAATGTTTATACGAGTAAGAATACTAAGCAGTTCTACCAGAACTGACTGAGGACTGATACAGTAATTTTTAATAATGCAAATTAAATATACCAATAGAAAAAAAAAAACTATAAATTAACCCCTCAGCTCGGGTACGTCACTTTTGTTACAGTCTTGACTCTACCAGATGATTTTATTCATCTCAGAAAATATGTCTGGAAGCAAATGGGCTGAGTCAATTATTCGGACTATGTACAAAATTAATTATGCCTACGAAAATGCAGAAGTTGTAATATGTGGGTGGGTCTGCGAAAACCGAACACGATAAAGAAAAAAATCGTCAGTATATCTATATCTACATATATTTGGGGGACAGACAAACAGACAGAGAATAACTATGTGTGAATGGTTGTATGGTCCATTTTACTGGATACTTCTCGTTTTCTCCCGTTATTTCAGGATCCTACTTTTTTTTTTTTTTTTTTTTTTAAGGGGGTGTGAAGGGGGACCGAGGTTTGGACGATAATGATGATGATGATAAAATTCAATACAAGCTTTTATTGAGCACATGGATATTTCTGAACCACATAATAATTATATACGAGTACAAAATAATAAAAACCAGCAATGGAAATTATAACAGGGTACAACTAACCTATGGAAAGTTATAAAGCGTGCCAATCAGAAAAAGGAAATTCTTTATCCGACACATATCTGTATTCGTACAGCAAAAGAAAAAACATAAATTAATAAAAATCAGGGCAAAGACAAGTCACTCATCATCATCATCATCATCGTCATCAATCATCATCATCATCATCATCATCAATCATCATCGTCATCATCATCAATCATCATCATCGTCATCACCACCATCATCATCATCATTGCCTTTTTTCTCAACTAATAATTTGGTGACGAGCTTCGAGAAAAAAAATCTCTACAAAAACTGATCATACAACAAAGATTACGTAACTCATCGAAATTTTGGCTTGCGAAAATCGAGAGATTAGGAAAAGTAGGTGTGGCGGGCTAATCTAGATGAGGCCTGAGGTATGATGCAATTACTAGTGTTATCGTAAGCTGGTGTGAGAGAGAGAGAGAGAGAGAGAGAGAGAGAGAGAGAGAAACTTCCTTGCGTGCGCGTGCTTGTGTACGACTGTTCTTTAGTGTGTGTGTGTGTGTGTGTGTGTGTGTGTGTGTGTGTGTGTGTGTGTGTGTGTGTGTGTGTGTGTGTGTCACAGTCAGAGATTAATATTTAAGCATATCGTACATTTTCATCTTTCGTTCAGACATACAGATTATCCCGACAATTACCAGCCAATTGTATGACGCGCGCGCGCACGCACACACACACACACACACACACACACACACACACATACACACACACAAACTACCAGTCTCCATACACTAAGCATTAGGTTTTACTGTGATGATTTATTGTAAACATAATGAAATAAGGAAACTGTTTCTTTCGCTCCAGAATTCTCCTCACATTTCTGTTTACTGCCTCTCTCTCTCTCTCTCTAATATATATGTACCACAGACATTAAATTCACCACCTCAAAACTAACATACCCCATACACCCACTACACCACAACTACCACATCCCACACTACCACACCTTTCACACTATAACCACCTCTATCATCTCTTCTACTACTACTTTCGTGCATCCCCCACGGAACACTGCTTAGAATCACTAATGTTCTTGCAATACTTGTGAACTGTTTACGGTCTCTTAACATAGGTATGAATTTAGTAAGCCATACCTGTCTATCCCTGCGTCCACTCAATCCACCTATCCACCCACATATCAACTCATTTTTTACCACGGTACCCAATTACACATTCCCTCAATGTTCCCCTATCAATCTAACAAACCATCTCCCAGCCGCGCACCCAGCTAGCGAACTACTGTATACAGCCCTTCCCTACACACCCACACATTCACCTACCTTTCCACCACCCACTCATCCCAATTTATCCATTCACCACAAGCCTACACATCCACTCACAATGCCTACCTACCTACAACGAGAAGATCCGTCTGTGGGTATACTATTTTCATTCTATCCACTCATCCATCCACCCAGCACTCATGTCACAATCCCCATTTACAATTAACCACTTTTCACCTCTCCAATAAAATGTTTTCCACCAAACTATCCACCAACTCAACCAAATATTCACCTATCCACCAGCCATCTATCTAACACATACTACACGCCCCCAATATAAAGATTTGACAGTTTTCTCCTTGCTGCTACAGTATTACCCGACAACCTATCCAACTACACATCCAACCATCCATTTACCTACCCAACCATCCACCTACCAAACCAAACATCAACCTACTCACCGCCTTACACACACACACACACACACACACACACACACACACACACACACACACACACACAGATTTAACCATTTTTCCCCTCCCTACTAAACATATCCAATTAATGCGCGACCCAACTTTTGCCCGACCAGAGCCCCGTACATGGTGACTTTTGTGCCTCTCCCTGGAAGCTGTTCTCTTGTTGGCGGGACAGACAAAACGTGGGACAAAATATCCAATTGTGTGCGGGGAATGTGGTTCTGTGGGGGGACACTGCTCCATGAATTTCCCAGCAACGCCTGTGATGAGTCCATTTGGTTCACATAATGCTCCCACCCCGCCCCCTGCCTTCATTTATTCACCCGAACTCATAAAGTAAATCATATACAATTCATGAGCACAACATTCAGGCTGTGCTTCGCGTGCAGCATACAGGCGCCTGCAGAGAGACAGGTTTAATGCGAAGAGAGAGAGAGAGAGAGTGAGAAATATATACTTTCTACAAGCTGTGTTTGTGGTAATTTCAGAGAGATCATATACGAGTATACCATATGTTTTCTGTTTGCTGAGGTCAAGGTTAATTTCTACAATATATATATATATATATATATATATATATATATATATATATATAGATATATATATATATATATATATTTTTAGGTTACATCTGAGACAGACCGACTGGCAGAAAGAGATGGGAGGTTAGGCAAGGGTGACATTAAGTGATATTACAGTGTTTAGCTCCACAAGACGGATGGATTTGAAGTAATGTTACATTAAGTGAAATTGTAATAGCCGGCTTTCCCAGGACAAAAGTTAAGATACAGGCTACATCAAGTGCGATTACAGTAGTTAGCTTCAAAGACAGGGTGCTTTATTGTTCTATGTTGTAATGTTAAAGAGGTACTCACAGACGACCAGAGTAACCATACGAATTACGGGGATGGTATTAGACTATATCGACCTCCCCTGAGCCTGAGGACATTTTTTTCTTAATATTTTCTTATCATCTCTCAAAGGATTATTCTGCTTAGGATAGCTTAGTCAAACTGGAGAGGTTAGACACAGTACTGCTAAACCTCTTTAGTATGAGAGGTCTTTCCTAAGTGGCAGCAGAAATTAAACTAACAAAATGGACGTCACCCAGAATCAAGAAGGTGATAAGACCGAAATCAAAATCAAACTGCTTTAGGCCATCCAGATGCTTAGTTTCCTGAGAGACAAGTTATGCTTGACGTTATATTTACCCTTTCAGTTCTAACGTGATTTTTCTCTCTTATGCTGGCTACTATAAGGCAATTTTATCCAGGTCAGGAGAGACCTCCCTGACTAAAAGGGTTAGAATCAAACTCCATTAATTCCTTCAGTCACATGATGTCTTTTCAATTAATAATCTGGCAAATCTCAGACGCTTTTATGCACCGCGGTGGCTCAATCGGTAAAGAGGTGGCCTGCAGTCCTAACGGACCCAGGTTCAAATCTCCGCTGGGGCAGGGACAGTTTAAGGATTTGAATTTCATTAAATCAGACTTTACTGATCTACCAGAAGACCCGCCGACATGTCCAAAAAATACCCCCGCTAATACCAATACACCAGTCCTGTATGAGACAGCCCTAGCATGTATTCAGTATGGACGGTGGGTGTTAGCGCCGAAGTGGTGACATGCAAAGGTGTATGGTATGTAGGAGGATTGTTGGGCCTTGATAGCAGGCTGTGAAGCCTATGCCCAGAGTCGGACACATAAAACAAAAAAAATCAGCTTACGAAACCTTTCATGTCTATAGCAATTTTCTTTTTTTAGTCTGCTTCAGCTTGGCCCTTCTCAGACAATTACTTTTCACCTTTGGAAAGACTTAATCTTTTTGCTACGATGACGATTTTTCAGATCATTCTTTTAAGCTCAAGATTATTATATTTGCAATGGAGTCTGTTGATAAGGTCGTAATCTCAGGGTATTTCAGACTTCGCAATAATTCTTCCTTATCCTCTACGTTACTAAGGCATACTATGTCGGTACTAGAAACATATAAAACATGAAAGAACGTCACGCTTTAATAGGTGTAATAAATCGCTAAGAAAAGGATGCTACAAAGTCGCTTATGCCACCTAGTACACGGCCCACAGTTCAAAGTGAGGGTGCAAGAGTGATGCAGCCACGTGGGAATTCCGGACCAGGCTAGTAAAGCAAGATTATTATTGCCTGGCCACTCAACATTTGCCCTTTCTGCCCTCCTGTCCCTTTGCCCTACCCAAACCCTACCCTAAACTACCTTGCACTACACCTCCCTTGCCCTCCCCTCCCTTACCCCTATCCATACCCCATTCTACCCAACTCATCCCCTACTCTGTCCTAGCCTACTCTATCCCTACCCTTACTTACCCTACCCTTTCCTCGTCTCTCCTCTCCTCACCGACCCACCCCATACCTACCCTACCCTACCCTATCCTGTCTTACACTACCATTCCCTCTACCTTTCTAATGCCTTCTCCCCACCCCTGTTCGCCTGTCATTCCTTGCCATACCTTCCTTCTTTCTCCCCTTACTCTTCTTTCTCGCTCCCCCATCCCTACCCTTGCTCTTATTTTCTCTCTCTCTTATTCCCTACCAACTCGTCACTCCCTTACATAACTTCCCTCCCACTTCTTATTTCTATTCTTCGTTGTTCCTCTCATGTTCTACCCCTCCCGTTAGTTTATTTCTCTGTCTTTACCTACCATTCACTTTTTTACCGAACTTTCTTCTAATTCCTTTTTTTTCTACCTCTTATTGTTTCTCCTTTTCCTATTCCTGTACTTCTTTTCATTTATCTCTTCTCCACTTCCTTCTTGATCCGTCTTCTACGTCTTACTTTTCCCTCTCTACTTCCTACAATTTTCTTTCATTTATTTCTTACGTCCTTATCTAACTTCTAACTCACCACTTGTCTAACTTCTCGCCATTTATTAATCTTCCCTACCTTCACCTTCTTTCTTTCTCTCCCTTCCTACCCTTTCCTTCACATACCGTAGCTTCCCTTCCCTCGCTTTTCCCTGCCTCTGCCTTCTTTCTCTCTCCTGTCCCTTCCCTAATCCTTCTTCTTCTTAATCTTCTACCCCGTCCTAGGTTTCACATTCTCTCTCTCTCTCTCTCTCTCTCTCTCCTATGCACATTGTCCGAGAGGTAAGCAAGACAGGGGACACCAAGCAAGCGGTCGGTTGAAGAGGGATTGAGATTGGATGCTGAGGGGCTGGGGGGGAGGGGAGGGACGTGAGGTATGGGGGAGGGATGAGGAAGGGGAGGAAAGGGTAAGTGTACGAATAATGACGATGCATATGAGTTGGAGAGAGAGAGAGAGACAGAGAGAGAGAGAGAGAGAGAGAGAGAGAAGGGGGGGGGGCACGTCACTGGAATGCGCCTCACGTGCATTTACCGGCATTTGCTCGGATCGGTATGCAGTTTTGCCGGTCCCTCACTCACTCACTCACCTTCCTTTTACTAACTCAAAACTTGTTCCTATACAGCCCTGCCATAATGCCCTTCCCCTCCCCCCTCCACCTCCCATATACCCGGCGTCTTGTCCTGCATCTCAATCTCTTCACCTCGAGGATGTTATTATAGATTTTTTTTTTTTAAACTCCTGCTATATCCAGACCATTCTGTGGCATTTTTCTTTCCTTACAAACAATAAGGAGAGGAGAAAGAAAGTTCCAATTATCATCATCATAACTACGTTTGGTAGGTGGTGACGACCATCATCCACTCACTTGATGTAGTGCTGCCTACTTCTTCCATAGCCTTTATCATTCTTTTTCTGTACCTGCCCTCCTCTCTTCCTATTTCTCACATCTTTCCTGTCACTTCTTATTGCTTTTCCTTCCTTTACAGGTGGCTTTACATTGAGTGACAAGCCAAATGGTTTCCTGTAAGCCAAGAAACCATTTACAACGCTGGGTATTAGTTTGAGTGAATGGCCTTAGTTCAGCTGCCACTACCAAAGTTAAAAATTTAGCAATCATCAAGCATTCTTATAATTAAGTCCTTTACAAAGAGGACGTGTTTATCACATGTGGTGATTACTAACCCCTTTCCTACAAGAGGGCCTTCCTAAGTTGAATACTACTGTCTGATGGAAAAACACTTTAAAAGTCACAGTTCTGAAGGAGTTAACAATGACATGGATTTAAACAGGCCTCATTTCACGAACTTTACAACCAAAGATTAGACTCAATAAGCAGCTAACGAAATATCATACAGGGATATCCTACCTTAAGGGAAAATTTCAACTTAAAAGAAAATCCAAACATCCTTCGATATTAACAGAAATCAGAATCACCATATAAGTCAACGAACACATAACGAGATATGTAAGAATATTTTACTGTCCCCGACTTTTTTTTTTTTTTTTTTCAAGAGCTACCGACGTATCCCATTCAGAACCGAGGCCTCTCCTGCAGCCGAGTAAAACCGTCTGGCAACAGCAACGAAAAAAAGGAAAATTAAAGCTATAACAGGCCGCGTACACTGATATATGCTATGATCTACTCACAACCTGGAGTTTTCCCGCAACTAAATAAAATCGTCTGACAGTAGCAAGAAAAAAAAAAAGAAGTCCAAATACCTCTTGGTGTCTATTTTGCAACGCTAGATGTGGTAGGCAATTACCATAGACTTTTTTTCCGCACAGAGTTCTAGCTCGTGCATTGGAACTTCACTTCTTTTATTCCATAGTGCAGTGATATATTCCTCGCACCTAACACAATTTTAGTGAACAGAGCGAGTACACAGTGCGGGACTGACCCGGAGAGTTTACGAGAGTGAGGCGGCTGGGAGGAGGAGAAGGAGCCCAAGACCGAAGTAGAAAGACAATGGGTGCGAGTGAGACTGACTAGTGGAGTGTATGAAGGCAAGGTGGTTGGGCGTAAAAGGAATGGGAGCACGAGACCGAGGTGTTGAGATAAAGGGTGCGAGTGAGAGACTGACTGGGAGAGTAGTGGTCGGGAGGGGAATGAAAAGGAGCCCAAGACCGAGGTGTTGAGATGAGGGACGCGACTGTTTGTGTACGGGAGGGTGGTGGTGTGTAATGAGAAAATGGAAAAGTCGTTACTAAGTATGGAACTCCCTAAAGGTCCATGTGTTGTGGCCACCCCTCACAAGATTTGGCGTCAGGCAAGAAATACATACAGGCAGATATAATTTTTCTAACGGAGCATCATCATTTCAGGAGAGGAATATATATATATTTTTTTTTTAGGCTTCGTTAATCAACTTCCCTGGTATAATTATTCCAACATATTTCTAATGCAAGTACCATGTGTGTGTATAATTCTTCCAGAACACTCATTATGGGGCATCTCCTTGTTTCCAGTTCCTACCTCACCCTATCCTTTGGTGCGTAAAGAGGGCAGGATGGTGATGATGATAAAGACAATGATGACGATTACGATGACTATGATGTGACGATACTGACACTGACGACAATGATGATGACGCTCCATACTTCTTCCCCATCTCATTTTTCTACCAAATTACCATAATTCTTGTTCCATACGCTCATCTCCATCCCTCCCCCCCCCCTTTCTGCTGAGGGGTTGGACACAGCATCAGTAACGAATATGACTGGTTATTATCACGCAGGAGGTAATTAATGATGGAGTCAATGATACGGTGCATGCAATTCTCCTCGCGCGCGCACACACACACACACACACACACACACACACACACACACACACACACACACACCACCATTTTTCTGTTTCTCGTTTCACTAAATTACTACTGATCAGTGGCAATGACATGTCCCGCCTTGTCCTGCCCTACACTGCCCTGCCTTGGCCTGTCCTCTCCTTTCCAGATCTACCCTGTCCTTGTCTGTCCTGTCATGTCTTGCCATGCCCTGTTCGGCAATACTCGACTCTGTCCCTTCTTTCCCTTCACACCTGCGTAGTGGACTGTAGCCGTGCCTAGTCTAGCCTTGGGCAAGGAGGAGTAGGCCCCGTAGTCTCCAACAGCCTAGCCTAGCCAAGTCTAGCCTAGCGCAAGGAGGAGTAGGACCCAACCACCCACCCCATGTCACCTGTCTTTCATCCAGGTGAGGCCCTAATTAGCCCCGCGTGTGCCGTGCTGGGGGGTCACCTGCCCCTCTCCACCTCACCTCACCTCACCTCACCTCACCTCACACCCATTATTAACACGCCCGCCTTCATTAATTACACACCCGCTCGCACGCACGCACGCCTTCCTTCATCACTCAAACTCTCGCTCACTCCAACACCTTCCTTTACCACTCACTCACTCAGTCACTCATTTATTCACACACCTGCTTGCTTTGTTATCCTTGTCTTTGTCTCTAGAGCAGTTGCTTTAGTTATAACCATATCAAACAGTCGCGAAAGGACCAATGATTCTGTAGCTGTTTCCTTCCCGCTGTACTCCTTTGTACTCCACTGTATTCCTTCCTTTCCTACTCACTCACTCATTCACCCACTCACTCACTCACTCAAGCACTCACTCATTAGCAACATACCCCCTTCATTAAATGTACACCCACTCGTTCCGTTACTAGCCTTCCTCACACACACACACACACACACACACACACACACACACACACACACACACACACACAATCATACATAAACACCTTCATTATGCTCACCCTTCACCTTTCATCACTGCAGCCACATTCCCTTCCTCTTTCCTCTTCCTTTTTTCTTTCTTTCTCTTACTATTTAATTTGGCCCTTCTTCATTTGCACGATTATTCCCGTTTCAGTACCTCCCTCTTCCATATTATCCTCCCCCTCCTCCTCTTCCTCACTCTCCTTCTCCTACCCCGTTCACCTCTCTCCTTCCCTATATTTTGACCTTTACATCCACCTCTCTCCCTGTCCTTCCCACCTCTTTCCTCCACTGCCTTTTCTTATTTATTCTCACTTTCATCCCCTCTCCTCTCCCCCTTTTTTCCTTACCTCCACCTCGTCCCATCACCTTTCTTCCTTATTCACTCTCACTTTCATTCCCCTTCCTCTCCTCTCCCTTCCTCCTTTCTCACTGTCAGTCTCTTTTACTTCCACTTTTTCATCCACCTATTTCCTGTTTCTTCTTCCTCCATCCCTCCCACTCCTACTGTTTACTCCTTCAGTCCTTTTAATCCCTGTCACCACCGAATGATTATTTTCGCTTCAGGAGATAAACCTTGATGTGAATGGGGTTAATTAAAGCTCTATATAACCCCTCAAATTAAAAGTCTCCTCAGCTGAATAAAATCGTCTGGGGCAGCTAGAATATAACAAACTATATCATTGGACTGACGGTGTTAATTTCTATGTTTACTTGTATAGCCTTTCATAAGCAATCCCATCCTATCTCACTTTGTTTCATTTCTGTTCCTCCCGTCTCACTCTTTATCCCTTATTACAACCCTCCCTTCCACTATCTCTCACTCGTCCTTCTTTCTCCTTCCTACTTCCCATTCTCTCCTCATTCTTTATCTTACCTACTACTCCACAACCAACACCTAATCTTTCCTTTCATTTCTCTTTCTCCTTTCATCTCCACCTCTCATTCCATTTTTCTTATTCTAACTTCTCTTCCCTTCCACTTCTTGTTCTTTTTTCCTTCTGTTTTCGCTCCCATTCCACAATCAACTCCTTCCCTTCCCCTCCTCTCCCTCTTCTGCTCACCCCTCTCCCTTTTCCTCCTTCTACCGTTTCTTCCTCTTATTTTTTTTCCTTTGTCTCAGTTCATTTCAAATTCTCTTTTTACAACCGCGTGCACAGCGCGCTGGACTGCATTTGGTCCTGCTTGTCTCTGTCTTTCTGTCTCTGTCTCTTAACAAGTTTAAGGAAAAACTACCTGATGGAATTCCACCAAATTTGGCACAATGATTGAGGACCATCAGAAGAACAGTAGATTAATTTCTGGGCGAAAACAAGTCTTAAGTCGAGGACAAAATTTAAGTTCTGATCCGATTCTGACCAAATATGTCGAAGGGTTGAGTAATAGGAAAGGGAGAATTTACTCTATTCTGAGAACAATCGGTTAGAGGTAAAGGTCATGCGACAAAGTTAAAGTTTTGACCTTTAACTTATTTAGTTTATATTTCATTTTAATGAAACTTGGTGGAGGAGTTTAAGTTTAACCGAGGATAAAATCCTTCTATTTTCAGAACAACAGGTCAAAAGTCAGTCATGGGGTAAAGTCAACTTAAACACTCTTGATCCAATTAGAACCAAACTTGGTGGGTGGACTATGGGTTAGGTACAGAAGTGTATATTTATTTTAATAGCAAATGATCAAAGGTTAGGGGCACAGGAAAGGGTCAAATGTTCGGCTTTAAAGTCCCTCCACATATTCAGTGCACACATTTCGTGTCCTAGCAAGCTGATCATTAGTTTTCCAGCATGATGACGAATCATCAAGGAAAGTGTTTCAGTTCATCACGTCTACGCGATTGTTTGCGAACATTTTTTTTTTTTTATTTACCATATTCCAAACTCACTGGTGCCGGGTGACTGTACGGACGGGCAATTAGACTGATTCTACGTCTCGGGTGTTGAACTCTCTGAAAGCTTCTTGTCTTCCTCTGTTTTCACTGTCATTCCATAATTAATCCCTTCCCTTCACCCCCCTCTCCCCGTCCGTTCACCCCTCGCCCTTCTGCGATTTTCCTTCTTCCAACTTTTCTTTCTTTCATTGTGTGTGTGCAGTATAGTCTCAGTCTACTATTATTCCTTCCCTTTCCCAATATTTTCCAATTACACTGCTCTCTCTCTCTCTCTCTCTCTCTCTCTCTCTCTCTCTCTCTCTCTCTCTCTCTCTCACACACACACACACACACATATATAGAGAAGCCGGTATTAATTCATTAGCAAACGTACAGAATCTCCGCCTGTGTGTCATTGCGTAAAGTATAATGCGATCCCCGACCAATCCTTACTTTTATTACACAAAGCATATATACATTTCACTGCACAGCTCACGGTGGGGTAATGATGCACTCTATAATCACTACACAGGTGCCTAGGGTGAACAGTGACTAGAGTATCAAAGTATAAACGTTGCCGTATACAAACGTTTCCCTGCTAACAGAGAGAGAGAGAGGGGGGGGGGAGCAGTATAACGTTTTTCTGGTAATACAGACGTGGGATTCTCAAACATATATACGAAAAAGTTCCTCTCGTCACTCAATTTGTTTTATCAGGTAGAAATAGAAACATCGTAAGACCCTGGACCCCTTTTTCATCCTCCTCCTTGACAAAATAAAATAACTTGTGGTAATTTTTTCTCGTAACTTTAAACAAACGATAATTTTGTCATGGGGTGAACACAACCAATGAAGGACGGTTTAACACTTTCCTAGTCCTGCCTCGAAAACACATGTCACATGTACAACAGGGAAGGGATCGTAAATTTGTCTGTGCATTCGGATCCAGTATAGTAGGATCTGTGTTGTAACGATACCCTAGGAATACAGTATAATGTCTCTTATGAGCAACAGGGAACCACGCTGTAACGTTCCCCCTCCAATAAAGGTTTCCCTAACACTAAAGAAAAAAAAAGTGCTGCAACGTTTTCCTGGAGTATAAAATTTTCCTAGCAACAGAGAACTAGAAAGCTATAACGTTTCCTAAGCATTACAGTAAACGTTTTCCTAGCAACAGACAGCGCTAAAACGTTTTCCCTCCTAGCAATCGTTCTAAATGTTTCCTAGCAATGAATCTGCGAGTGACAGTGCTATCCGCTGGAGGTCCACTGCATCACCCTCCTATCTCTGTATCAACCCAGCCATACTATATTACCCTCTCCTCCCTAACCCTCCCTTCCCCCGTTATCATAACCAATGCATAGACACTCACCGAAGGAATGTGTGTGTGTGTGTGTGTGTGTGTGTGTGTGTGTGTGTGTGTGTGTGTGTGTGTGTGTGTGTGTGTGTGTGCGCGCTGGACTCTGACGCTGTGCATGAATGTATTTGTATGCATGTGTGAATGTTCGTGGGCATGTATAACCGGTATCTAAAGGATCCTTATCTTCTGAATGTAGGTATGTACGTATGTATGTAAAGGAACCAAGTGTGTGTGTGTGCATGTATGTATGTAAGTATGTATGTATGTAAAGGAGCCTAAGATTGTGTCTGTACGTATATCTTAACATTTAACCGGTATCTAGGGACCCGTATCTGAGCGAGTATATGCTTTACTCACGCGATTGGTCATGTATAATCCTCATTCATTTCACAATCCAATTTCAGGAAGCTTTCTAGTACGCTTTTCTTATGTAGCTATTTATTTTGTACAGTACACATACATATTCTTTTACGTGCTATTAAAACGATTCCACTATTGGCATACTGGCATAGACACTGTGCTGAAGAATATTTACCATTTTGGTGATATGGCTTCTTTTAAATTTATTCTTGCTTCATCCCGACGATTTTTTCTTTTTTTCAAATTAAGAAAGCCTTTCTAATCTAAAGAGTTCAATACAGACTTCAGTAATTCATTCAATTCGGACAGATTTTCGAACTGGAGGGTAAGATACAGACTTCACAACCCTTTCATTACACGTACTGTATTTCCTAGAGCTGAGTAAAAAAAAGAAAAAAATCGTCTGGTAAGTTGCAAGAAACCAAAAGAAGGACGTCACCAGACTGAAGGGGTTACTGTTCTCGTCTATGATCTCTGTACAAACTATGACGAAATTAAGGAGAATACCGATGTGCAATATGCAAAGTAAATCGCTGATGAAGAGGTACTAGGAAGCTTCAGTTTCACGGGCGTGCGGTCCTTTGTCTGTTAAATTTCCAAAACTTAACTGAGAAACCCAAATTAGCAAAGTGTAAGACGGCATGAATTTGTTAACACATTAAAGAATCAGTCACTGTTCAGATAAATATCATAGTTTATTTTAATGTCATATAATTACATATATTCACCTACATGATAAAGATATGACCAAAGATTTGATGGAGTAAGTGCTTAAAAGTGTCACAATACCAATAATTATATCAATCAATGACGTGGCTGAATACGAGGTTTTACTGTCATATAATCATTTTCACTAAATATGTAACTGAATAAACGATTTAAAGTGCCACATATATATATATATATATATATATATATATATATATATATATATATATATATATAGCGCATCGTTCATTACCAAAGATATGATAGGATAAGTGGTTTTAGTGTCACATGAATAATCACGATACGACAAAGATGTCTCAGGTCATTGCCAGCGTAATGCACGAGACCTTAGGCTATTCTCGTCAGCTAAGGAGGTTGTCAAGCATCTCCTCCTTACTAGTTCATTTCTGCACATGCCAGGTTCTCTCGTAAGTTATTCATGCAACCTGTACCGATATTACAAAGGCATAAGTAAAATACAAGAGAGTAGTACAGAGTAATATGAGAAATAAATCGTTAAGGAAGAGGTGCTACGGAGCCTCCTGAACCGACGAGAACACAAGCCCTCACGACATACTCACAATTTTTATATTATGCTAAAGACTACACGAACGTCCTCACCAGGCAAGAACCCAACGTCTGGCACACCATTTACCTGAAAAGAGAGAAAAAACATGCATTTAATATACTGCTACTGACGTTTATCGAATGAGAGGAAAAAATGAACAAGGAAAACACCCAATAAATAAAGATTCGCCCAGATTTAATAGTTCTGGTCCCCATTTTCGTTCTAGGCGCAAACAGACTGAGAAAAAGAGAGACAGAAAAAGAAGGCTAACACTTTTTCCTACCGATAACATGAGTTCTTTAGGCAGATATTACGGCTGTCCAATTTTCGTCTGGAACATGAACGGGAAGTCAAAATTTACATCCAGATCCCTATCTACAAAGGTCGGTGAACAGGGGCAAGGGAGAAACAAGCATCACAATACTATTAAAATCATCACCTTTGTAACCCTAATTTCCCGCGAGAACTGGAATGGGCAGATGACACGGACATGGGGGCAACAGCAACAACAACAAAAATGATGTGGGTAACTAAAAGAAATACGTTAGACGTCAAATACGGGGTTGGCAACTACAAGCTGAGATGGGCAACTATATATGGAAAGCTAAAAATGAGGCTGGTAACTGATGACAGAATATGGGGTAGATAATGGCGAAAAAAAATCTCGTGAATAATGAGAAACTGTACTGTTCTTTTCCTAAGGACACTGTTTTCCAAGTCCATATTAACCTCTTCTTTAAAGGGATCTTTTAAGCTAAATACCACATTAGCCTCTTCACTACGGGGATCTCTTTAGCTAATATAAGTGTATGAATTTAGTTAAGATTAAATGATACGTCCTAGGGCTGGAGTTTAATTATTTTCTTGTTACCATCAGACAACTTTATTCACCTCAGACAGAACGGCTCAGACTGAAGAGGTTTAAGTGACACTTGTTTTATGCGTGAGGTTAGGAAGATAGAGGGAAGAAGAAGTAAGAAGGTCTGGCCAGACAACCCTCGGACCACATAATATATCCGTCTGCAGCTGGCCTTAATAAAATACAACTCACCTGTAGGCCATTCCAAGCTAGAAAAAAGAAAAAAAAAGAAAAGATAAGTGTCCATAAACAACGGAGCAATAAACAGGTACAGAAATTATTAACAAAAACATACTCAAAAACAACGGAGAAGATATGTTGAGATAGTTCGAAGAATGCTGATACTCTTAGTGCTCCCATTCCACACACACACACACACACACACACACACACACACACACACACACACACACACACACACACACACACACACACACACACACACACACACACAACCAACCAAAAAAACCGTGTGAAAGTAGGTGTGTGCAGTCTTGGTGAAATAAGGTGTTGGTTGGATATCTTCAACAGGCTCTGGAGGTCCTTATGACTGAAGTGTGTGGGGGTCGGGCGTCTTTACGTGGCCACAGAGGCGCGGCGCTCCCCTGTGAGAGCCGTGTAAGCCCCCACAACGGCTGTGTGCTGGGAAAGCCTGACACCACCAGCGAAAAAATGTTTAAGAGTGTCGGTGCCGCGACGTTCGACTCAGACCACACGCACCACAACCTTCAAAAAGGAAGGCCACTTTGAAAACTTTTTCAAGCATTACGGGCGCATATTGTATTAGAACACGGGCGTGCTCACTCCGACCTTGGAAAGAATGCAAAGAATATATGTCTAATTGTCTTATAATAGGAACAACCATCATTTAAAAACTACAAACTACGACTCTCATTACAAAGTATTTCAAACATCTAGCTTCACACCTGTCATATGCAAGGAGCGAAAAAAATCACACGAAATTTTCCCATTCTCTTATGAATGAATTCAACAATTCTCCCCCCTCATTCACCTCCCCTTCTCATGTTTTTTTTTTTAACCTTAGCGTAGACAGGACACTTTAATACAACAAATAATAAATGGTGACATCGTACGCTACAAATATCAATGATTTACATCCTGGTAACACACAAGTCGGTTTAAGGTCACCGAGTACGATACTCGATGAAATTCATTACTTATACAATCACACATCTATATTTAAATGCATGAGTTTACTTGTGTGCAATAACATATTTGCAGTCGTGGTCAGACTAGAGTAAATATGGACAGGTTTCCCATTTCCCTATAATTTTTTAATGTTCAGGCGCCTCCTATGATCTTACCAAGCCGGCAAGATAATATAAGGTAATACTGTTTTATGTATCTGTTACTAAAACATTATTGCGAGCTGACTATTATCCTGACATGCGGTTTCACTATACACAGGCTGATCATTCCCACAAAATTTAATATTTCATACATTTAACAAAGTTTTGCATTGCATTTTCATGCATAACTTATCCGAACCATAAAAAGAAAATTAGGTATGTAAATAAAGGGCGCGTTTTCTATAAATGGAGATTCCGTAATGCCACTTCAAAAGCGACCTATTCTGCATAGCACACTTAATCATGAGAGAAACTCACGGAAACTATAGGGACATTAAAAAGATGTAAATTAAATACAAGGAAACATTGTGCTGTACGTGAAATGAATCGTCAAGCAAGAAGCACTAACAAGTCACCTTTGCCAATGAAGAGTGCAGGCTTATGACTGAACTGACCGTTTTACTGTTAATACACAATAATTTACCCTCTATTACAATGACTCTTGACTTATTTTAATCTGACTAACTTCCAACGACGTAATTCACCTGCTACAGACGCACTTAAATTTGTTTCTCAGAATGAGTCCAGATGATTTTACTTGGATGACGGTAATCACAGTTATCATATATCCTTTTCCGGTTATTACCTTCCCCCCCCTCGTCTCTCCCAACCCCATTCCCTACCCCTTCCTTTCCTCGCAACCCCATCCCCTACCCTCTCCTTCCCTCCCAACCCCATTCCCTACCTCTCCATTCCTCCCAACCCCATTTCCTATTCCCTGCACCATCCCAACCCCATCCCCTATCTTCTCCTTCCCTCCCAACCTCATTCTCTACCCCCTCCACCCCTCCCAACCCCATTCCCTACCCCCTCCATCCTTCCCAACCCCATCCCCTACTCCCTCTACCCCTCTCAATCCCATTCCCTACCCCCTACACCCCTCCCAACCCCATCCCGTACCCCTTTCCTCCCTCCCAACCCATTCCTTACCCCCACCTATCCCCATTCCCTACCCCTTCCACACCCACCTAACCCCATTCCCTACCCCTTAAACCCCTTCCAACCCTTTACCTTCCAACTCTTCCATGCTAACCCCCTCCCCTCTTTACACAGGCCGTATTTCTACCCTTTCTTCGGTTTCTCCTCTCAAAAATTTACATGTAACTTTGGATTATCTTTTTTTTTTTATTTCGGGCAATTTCTAAGGTGTATTTCATTAACTTAGGAAAGATTTGTCATACTGACGGAGTTAATGAAGGCTGTATCTAGTTTCTCCAGCCTCCCCTAATTCGAACAAAGCATCTAGTTTGAAAAGCCTCGCGTATGTTGAAGGTAAGTCCCTCAAAAAGACACTAAAATAAAAAAGACAGCAGCTAAGAGATGTGATCAACGATTATACTCTACTTCTGTCAGGTCTCAGCAAATATTCTCCCCTGCTCATGTATTCACTCAGATGATATTTTTTTAGTCCCGCTGCTATCACATTAGTGTAATTTATGGGAGACTTCTTGTGGTGAAAAGGCTAACGTGGGCTCCATCTAAAGTATTACCTGAACTGAATAAAGTCGTCTGAGGCAGCTAAAACTAAATGAATAAATGAACAAGACGTGACCAGATCGAAGGGGTTAAGACATCATGTGGAAAGTAACAGTGCTGAGTGTTTTGCTGGAGGGGATATTAATACGACAGCTGTTAATTGCCTCAGTAAGATGGCACATTTTTTTCCACTTTCTACTACCAGACGATTTTTTCATTTCTTAATAGACTTTTCGAAGGGGTTAGATGCAGCCTCCATTAACCCCTTCACTATTCGGTGTCCTATACGCTTCATTAAATCGTTTATCCTCCCGCAAAAGTATACTGAAAATGACGTCATCGCGTTCTATGGGTAAAGATAACCATCCCTGTTACAAAAATATACTGCTGAACTATGTATAACCCACCCCATTCATTGTCCACTACATTCATTCTCTACCTTACTGATTGCGCACTGAATGTTTTCATCAATTATATTACGTTAAGATAATCCTGACATTCAAACTGCATGCATAAAGCAGGGTATATACTTTGTGACCTTACTTATCTACCATAATTGTACTTTGATTCATAGTGATAAGAGTATTTCTGATATGGTTCATTTTGGCTATTCATGGTAATTACAGCGGTTTTGATATGAACCATGTATATCGTATGGCTCTGAGATAAAGTCAAGGGAAATAAATACTAGCCTTAGTACTTGTATATTCAACACCGTGGAATATTATTATTTTTTTTTTGGGTAATTTCATAACATAACCTAATAAAACAGAATAAATCCTTCCTTGCCTTAGTATTTTAAGTAATATGCACTGAGATACCAAAGCACACTCAATATAACACAAAGTTATTATTCTTTGCCTTGGTATCTATTGAGCTGCTTATATTTAAAGATAATACTGTAGCTTAGCCTGCAAACTCAATTTAAAACAAAAGTAAATATTTTCCTGCTTAAGTGTCTCAATAATACCAAGTTCATCAACACAAAGCGCAACTCAATATGCAAACTATATGTACCCGGTATGACAAAGTTCCTATTTCTTTACCCTGACGTCGTAAACGTTAATTTAAGATAACAAACAACCTCAACTAGCAGAAGATTAGGAGAACCAACCTTCTGCAATCTTGAAAATGCGAAAATCTGTTAATGTACCTCAGAGAAAATAGTGCAAATAGGTAACTACAACTTTGAAGACAAGACTGTAAAAATGTGTAACAACAGCCTAGCCTAGACGAACAAAACTGAGTAAATGTGTATATGTATCCGCGTAACTAAAATTGTGTAAATATAAGTATGCAGCCTTGAAGACAACTGTGTAAATATGAAACTAAAGACCTGAAGGCAAACGTGTAAATATCCAAAACAACAACAACGACTAGCAGGAAAACAAAACTGTGCAGATGTGTATTTCCAACTTTGAAAATAGAACTATGTAAATACGTAACAACAAGCTCGAAGACAAAATTGTGTAAAGATATAACAGCAGCTTCGAAGACAAAAATCGCAAATGTTTGAGTGGAGGAAGCTTCAGCAAGAAAAGAGAGGAAAAGCTGGAGGAGGAGAGCTGGAAGGTAAGCTGACTCCCAGGGCTTAGTGCTAGAGAAAACAGTCAAGGGCCTGACCATTAAAGAAAAAAAAAAATCTTTTTAAACACTATCAATCTCCCAAAGTATATACCGGTAACTTCTTCAACGTCGCTTCTTAAAAAAAAAAAAAATCCCACCCTTTTGTTATCGTGCAGGAACCAAGAAAAAATATATATATCGCCAGTTTCATTTCAATAAGGAAAAAATCCCTGACGGCTAGTCTGTCAAGTTGAGAAAACTCCCAAAGATATTCAGCGAATCCGATTTATCAAGGTTAAATCCTGGGTGGCGCCGACAGCGTTCGTGTTTCCTCGCGTCGGTCCGGATTACTGGGGGATTCTTGGGGCCACGGAGACAACAACAGAATGGCGGGCGAGAGAGCGAGAGACAGGGAGAGAGCTGGAGAGGGAAGGGAGCTTTGTCTTCGGCGGGAGAGAGAGGTCGAGGGCGAGACTGGGTGGACCTTTTGTCTTCGGGAGGAGGGGCAAGTAAAGTGGGGGTTTTGGAAGCGCCTCCCTTTTGTCTTCACGGGGCTTAGAGTCTTCCGCTAGGCTGCTGAAAGTCTCACCCCACCACCACCACACCTGTCCTGCCCTGCCCTGCCGCCTTGACGCCTCGCTCTGACCTTCCATGAGGCTTTGTTGACGCGAAGGAAGGTCGTCAACTTTAGTAAATGAGTCACGGGAAGTAGGAGTGCTCTGTCAGGATTTCCAAGATATGTAACCTCGTGTCGGTAATAGAATTTAGGAAGTAATTTAGAACTGCCTTAAGCAGAGAACGGTTTGAGGATGATGTAACTACTGACTTTAACTTTTTTTCTTTTCTTTTTTTAATGACAATTGGGTTGCTTGTTATGTCGGGACTTCCAAGATATTCAACTTCGTTTCGGCATCAGAAATTAGGAAGCATTTTTGTGCTACCATTAACAGAGAACATATAAGGATGTTATACCAACTTACTTAAATTTGGCTGTCTGGTCTGTTACACTTAATGATAATTATAACCACATATCAGCTGCAGAATTGAAGGAATGTAATGCTACTGCAAACATTGAACGGTTCGAGGTTCCTGTGACACTCTCAGCTGACGAAAATCGTCTTACTTTGGATGGAATTGAATACTACAGGTATCCAGAACAAAGGGGAGTATTAACACTCTCAGGACCTGAGACGTTATTCCCGCCTGCATAAAATCGTCTGACACAAACCAAAATTCCATACAAGAGAAGACGTGACCACGAGAGGGTTAATCAAAATTATATTTAGTTTTGCGCCAAAAACTAAGGTTGGTTAATATGCATGTCACCTGCAAACATCTAACGACCTCTAATGACGACAGCAAACTTAACAGTTTCATTCTTGCTATCGCTAAATCACTTTACTTAAGTTAAAAAGTGGTCTCTCGTTGTCTTTGAAGTTGTAAGAACTTCAACTTACGATTTTATTCAACTACGGTAGCCCCTATGCTAATTAGGTTAGCCTCTATATCCTTAATTGGTAATTCATATTTTCTTCTTTACATCTCCTATTGATCTTATCTATTTCAAGACACTAACTTCGTGTTTTTAGCTGGATAAAACTGTGTGGTAGTAGAAAGAACAAAATATACCAAGATCAAAACTTTCTGAATGACGATGTTAAGTATGTGACGCATGTGACATATTGTGTCCGGACGTTTTTGTTTAACTTACCAAGAACCTCTAATAGTAAAGGGATTGTTCAAGGCTATATCCTGCAACCCTGAACGAAAAATCTCCAACAAACCGAACGAAATCGCCTACAGATAAATGACTCAAATGAAAAGTACGTCCTGGGAATGATGGAATTAATGTACAAATAAGAATTCCTTACTCAAGATTAACAGCTTCACTACGATGGCGTGTTTTTGTCATTTTATTCGTGCTGCCTCCAGACATCATTATTTAACCTGAAGGAAATCTGTCATAGCGAAGGGTCTGGCAGCAATCCCCACCAATCCCTTCAGTCCAATGACGTGTTTTTCTATTTTATCCTTGCTAACTCCAAAAGCCTGAATTTAGCTGGGGAGAGACTTTCTAACTTGTAGGACTAGATAGAGCCTTAATTACTGTAGCTACTTCATGACACTAAATCTTCCTTCATGCGGAATAAAATAGTTTGGTAATGCCCTGATTGACATAAAAAAAAAAAAAGGCAGTGTGGAATTAAAAAGAGTATATTCCTCCACCATTACTGGCCTTCCTTAAGCAAAAACATCAACAAAAAGGGATTTTCTTTGGGTGAGGTGGTTAAAAGTAAATCCATAATGAGTGACGTTCAGCCTTTCAGACAGAGAACCTCATCCTTATATCATTCTTGTTGCCATCAGAACATATTATTCACCTGACGAGAGCATCTTAGGAGTGAAAGGATTAATGAAAGCCATATCTCTAGCCAGCTGAATAATGTCCCATGAGACTGATTATCGTAGGTTGAAGAAGCTCCCTAACACCTTTTCCTTACCGATTTATTGTTAGATGTGGATGGTTAATATCTTTCTGTACGTTATCTGTGCTGAGTATGGCGAAATTGGAACGGTTTATGTAACACAGAAGAGGACAATCAGATGTAATAAGTAAAACAAATCGCCGTAGACCGTAGTACTCGTACTGCCTTCTTCTGACACTGAACAACGTCAAATAAGCTGCAGTAGGACAAAAATTTGGGCCAAGTTGAGGCGAAAGGAGTACTATGAAGTTCTAGTGGAGTTTGTTTCTCGCCACATCACCACCAGACGTCTCTCCAAAGATTTATAATTGGTTAACTACTTCATTCCGATGACGTACTTTCTACTACATTCTTGCTGCATCCAGCCGACTTTACTGAACTTAGGAGGGACTTCTCGATCTGAATGGGTAAGATGTTGCCGTAACTGACGCCTTCTCTCTTAGATATCCTTTTAAAAATGGAATACAATTTTTTGGTAGGTTAAAATAAAAAATACTGAAGAGATCAAGAATACAATCCACAGACTGCACGCCTTTGTACTCTTAGTCTTAACCAGTTTATGTTTAGTTTTTGCAAGTATTTAAAATAATGTCTTTTTATTAATAATATTCTTGAATTTATAGACGACTATATTCAGGTTCCATTGCTGAATAAGATGTCTCAAGGTAGGATAATAAATAAATAAATAAATGAATAAAACATTTCTCATATCTCCAGACTATTAAATTCAGGTCAGAAGAGGCCTTTCGAACAGGAGGGAATAGATATGTCCTTCGTCAGTACCTTCAGTACGAGATGTCTTTCCAGAGCGAACAGAGCAGTGTGGTGGCAGAAAGAATAAACTACCATCGTAATACAAAGGGTGAAATATACCACTAGAGTAACCTGGAGTTGCTGGTTCCTTGAAAGCAGTGATAGGAAACAGGGAAGTGAGCATGGAAGTAAAAAAGTTACTACATGACAGTATTGTGATACCAACTCTAACGTACGGAAGTGAAGCTTGGACATTGTTGGAAGGACACAAGTCAAGAGTGAGAGCAGTGGAAATGAGTTATTTAAGAGGAGCCTGTGGAGTCACGTGGAGAGACAGGCTGACGAATGAGGATATAAAGGAACGTTGTGGTGTGGATGTGGATGTGATAGGAAGCGTTGTGAGGAACACACTGAGGTGGTTTGGCCATGTGGAGAGGATGGAGGGTGAAAGACTGACAAAGAGAGTGTATGTGAGTGAGGTGGAGGGTGGAAGAGGGAGGGGGAGACCGAGGATGAGATGGCGGGATGGGGTGGAGAGGTATATGAGAGAGGGGGGTGTGAGTTGGGAGCAGGGCAGTGAAATGGCGGGGGACAGGGCGACTTGGAGGCGATTTGTTTGTGGCCACCCCAAACGGGATTGAGGCGTCAGGCAATAGATAGATAGATAGATAGTAACCTGGAGGGCACTAAACACGTATACATTATCACCCTAGCTCCCAAGATTCACTGTGCTGAATAAAATCCTCTGGCGTTGGATGGCATAAAATACTACAGCTGTTCCAGACCACGAGAGGGATAATGGCACCAGCAGTAACACTTTCAGGCTCCTACGACTCACTCGTAAGCTGAATAACATCGTCTGGCGTTGGCTGAAATATTATTACTTGAGATGTCCTGTGCATGCGACTTACTGGGCAACATAACAAAATTTATGAACGAAGTGCAGGAAGCCATACTTCCAATGATAATCAGGTGTGGATTTTAAAGTGGACCATCACATTGATGGCCAAGTATGGTACAACTAGGTGGATAATATTGAAAACTGAATCTATATCTAACAAAATCATAAAATTTTGGACCGCAGTTTGTACAGTATATACTAGGTGGATAATACTGAAAACTGAATCTGTATCTAACAAAATCATAAAATTTTGGACCGCAGTTTGTACAGTATCTACGAGTTACTGATAGCCTGAAAAATTCTAAATAGTGGACAGAAATGAATTTTAAAGGAATCCAAGTAAAGACAAAAACTGTTAACAAAGACGCACGGCTGACGTAACCACCTGAGTCGCTCTTAATCCCTTCACTAAGAGAGGTAATTTCCTAAGTTCGCAATAAATTTTTGAGTGTTCCCCCGCCCTAGGTTTGACTCTGTTCTCCATGCTCAGACACTTCCTTAACCAAGCACTGACTAATGCATATCGTGCCAAAGTTTTCGACCATATTGTTGCCAAATTATGACCAATTCGTGACCATGCTTCACTATTTCGTGCCCACGTATTGACTATCTCGTGCCCAAGTTCTGACCATTTTGTGACCAATTTTTAACCATTTCATATTCAAGTTTTGATCATTTCGTGACCAAAGTTTTCACTATTATAATTACTGTTGTTGTTGTTGTTTCGTTGCTGTTGTTGTTATTATTATTATTATTATTATTATTAATATCATTATTATTATTTATTATTATTATTATTATTTGACAACCCTTTCCTTTTGTTAAGATATATAAGAAGAAAGGGGATGGACCTCATACCAAATAACTATTTGCTGGCTATGCAGCAATATTTTTAACAAAGTGTCAAGACCAGGCTCCTATAAGTAAGAATAAGTAATTTATTATAATATTTTTCCACTGAGAAGGGCTTAACTGCTTATCTATACAATTACTTATTTATTTATTTGCCTGTACAAGAACACCTGTAGTCTGGTGTACAGATTTATTTTTTATTTTTTTAATTTATTTTTCCCTTCTCAGTTCACCTGCTAAAATTTTTTATTCATTTGTTTAATTATTTATTTATTTATTATGAACCACACAAATCCCTCTAAATAGCTGACCTAGTAGCTGGACTGACGGAATAACAGAATGACTATCAACTCCGGTATTTACTGCGGGGTCACTTGACTTACCACTGGCACTACAGATGAGGCACAGTTACATACATCATTATAGCTAACCCAACACGATTTTATTTCCACTGAAGGACTCCTGCTCCAGTGGGAGAGATAAAAACTTTCTCGAGTAACTATCTCCATAATCATGACACACTATATAACGATATTATACCCAACACCCAATCATTACAATCAAGGGAAGGTTTTCTCTCCCAGAGTAAGGGATAATATTTGTGGATTTGTGATAATATTTCTGTACGATGGTGACAGCTTTTTAAAATTATTATATTTCTGCTACTACAAAACATTTAACTCAGCTCAGGAGAGTGCCCCATGAGTGGAGAAAAAATATTCCTTTATCAAACCCCTCAAAAATAAAAGAAATACTGCCAAAAAACCTGATTAACTTTCTTAACAAACGGCAATAGCACAATATAAAAAGACACCACCGTATTCAAGAGGTTAGGGATATTCGCAGATAATAAGAATATCATGTAACAAGCACGAAGACACTGTGATCCTTCTGAGAGGTGGTGAGAGATTATACTGCACAGAAGTGTCATTAGATCCAAAGTTACCATCAGATTTCTCAGTATTATGTGTTGTGGCAGCAAAGTCACAAAGCAGAAGTGCACGATTCAATGCTATGGAGAGCTTTAAAGTACTATAGTCAACATCCAGTCTGATATTTCCACACCAGCGCCAAATAAAGTGATAAAAATGATCCTATATTAACCACGTCAATCAAAAAGCATATTATGGAAAAATCAGGTGGTGTCAAGCCCTTCAATGCTTAATGAAGAATACCTTCCAGCTCTCCCTTCAGAAAAAAATTCACTGCTAACTGGGCAGGCGTGGTTCCCTGGGGCTTTAAGTTATTTACACTGCAATGTGAGACAGAGACGCCACCGCCCCCACCCTCCCCCAAGCTTTGATCGGAGAGGGGGACCTGAGGCACTTGTCATTAACCCATGCAGCCCGATGACATATTATTCTTTTTCTTGTTCTGTCCAAACGATTTCATTTAGTTCAGAGACTTCGAACCACAGGGATTATAATATATCCAGCCTCCTTTAGCTCCTTTACTTCTAGAAGTTCGTCCCAAACTGAATACAATTACCTGGAGGTAGTAATATACCAAAAAAACACCTCGCCAGATTCAAGGCGTTAACCTCTTCAATCCGATGACTGAAAAGTGACAGAAAATGTCAAGCTCAGAATAGACTTAGACTGGAGGGAATATTTATACAGCCTTCCCTCATGGCATCACAACTATCTGTCTGAAAGTAGCAACACTAAACTGAAAAGGACGTCAGTATATTCAGGGAGTTAAGGTGCACTGGAGTTCATTTCAAGGTGAGCTAAAAGTTAAGTCAGAGTGCAGCATTCTCCTCAGCTTAGAAGGCTTACTTTCATCACTTCGTGAGCGATTTATTTTGCATGTTATACCTCATCAATCCTTTATGTGGTACTCATGCCTTTATCAATTTTTTATTTATTTATCTATTTATTTATTTATTTATTTATTGGCTTCACTGGCACAGACTGCACAAATGATATATATGAAAATACTAACCTAACATATACAGAAATAAACTGGTATGAAAGGCGTGCAAATACGGAGCCTCCATCACCAACGGGAATACGGGCCAATGTGTACTGCTGGCTGTGTTAAAGTTTACGAAGCGTCAAGCTGCACAATTTGTTTGAAGAAAGACTAGAACTGGTGGTACGACGAATCAGTTTTGCGCATTCCTGTTCCTAAAATGGCAAAATTCCATAACTCCTTTCTAGCTCAGCTGATGGCCAAGTGTTGTCTGACTGATGGGTTGATTTGACTAATAGTAACAGAGGTTCACTCTTTCCTCATATCTAAGACTCATTGAATTTCATGCAGCCACGAATCAGTATTCAAACTGTGGGAGCTGCCCAGTTCCGTCAAGTAAAACAAATTGACTATAGTGCCAGGTGTAAAGACAAAACGTTTCCGTTGCAAGCACGTTTGGGTCAAAGTGTACTGCAGGTTGTGTCAGTCCAATAAGTTTCAAGGTACACTACATAAATTTGCTTCAAGGTGGACTGGGATGCAAGCTACAAGGTGGACTGGATCAAGTGTTACGTCAGAACAGGTTATGTAAAGTGCCAGGTGTACAAGCAAGCAAACCGGTTCTGTAGCAAGCATGGGAAAGGGAGGGAGTAACCTCTGCTGGGAGTCAGGAAGCGAGGGGTGGTACTGTTAGTGTTACTTGAGCTGAGGTGGTGGAAGACAGGCAGGTGAGGTGTCACCATGATCCGTGCAAGCACTCCAGTACTTAAGTGACGTATTCTGTTAGTGTGTTCTTGTTTCCTCCATCTTATTATATTAAAGATTAACTTGAGAAAACGCCACGATCCTCTCTCTCGGGAATAACGTCGCATTTAATTATTTTCATCGAGTAACCACAAAACGAGTATCTACCGCTAATGGAACCCCTCGAGGGGAATGGTATGACAGAAATAGCTATGTTTGTAGTGTTTTGTGTCCTTTAAGTAAGTTAAATTTAAGGTTTGGGCTGATTACAGGTTCATAAGCTGGTGCAAGTATGTTAGAACCATAATGGGCCAGTATAGTGCCAGGCGTTAACAAACGGACGAAATCTACCTATCTGTCAGAAAACAGAAATATCTGGGATCATGATAATATTTGAGGCGCTAACGGAGTGTTGCTGTATCTGAGACAATCGCACGATGGGGTGATGTCAGTGTGACCAGCCCATGAGTTGGTAAGAGTATGAAATTAGTCGGCATGGGTTTTGCAGACGATGCGTGGCAGAATCGAGAGTATGCACAGCAGTGTTATACTAGATATTTTTGTTTGGCGCTGAAATTTCAAAGACCGTGGACTAGTGCAGCAAAATGAAATCTGTGATGATGAACAAGTGACAAAACCTGAGTTGCTGAAGTATGTACTGGCGTTGTACCCTGCTGGATGGAACCAAGGAGGCTGTATAGTATCAGTGCTTACTGACTAGTGTTTTCAAAAAGCATCATCTTTGGAGGTTGTATGTGTGACGGAATGATATACTATCATGACCTGAGAACTCCCGGAGTGTTGTCCTGTCTGTAATATTGTGAAGTTACTGTACGGCTACAAAACATAGTGTCGACAATGCATATCTATGAGAATGTGTATCACATCTCAGGCTGCACTCCAAGTGGTGGTTCTTAAGATGCTGGTAGAACCAGTGATGATGGGTTTTGCCAGTACCTCAAAATGTCAGCAAAATGCGTTATAGTTCCTTCAACTTGAGGTGGACCAGCTTTTCGTCTTTTCAGCTGTTTTCGTGTACCTCCGTGGCAGAAGACAATTCCAAGACTCTACATATTTTCCACATACGTGCTTCGTGACTAGCATCATATTCTAGTGTTAATGTATTGTCACAACACAGCAATCAAGATTGCGAGATGGCAGTTTTAGGAAAAGTTTGTGTAAAATGTGAATAGTCTCTCGGGATGTAAGCAAAATATGTTAGTACCTCGAGATGCTAGCAAAGTGTGGCAATTTATGGTGTCAAGAGGCGAGGCAGGCAAGAAGTGTTGGTAAGGAATGGCAGTTTATGATGTTGGCAGGTGTGGCAGTTTAAGATTTTGGCCAGTGTTGCAGTTACCTGTGTTGGCAGGTGTGGCAGTTTATGATGATGGCAGGTGTGGCAGTTCAAATGTGTTAATAAGGTCTGACAGTTTATAACGTATTTGTATGACACTGCAACCATGAAGTACTGGCAGGGTGTGACAGTTCATGAAGTACTGGCAAAGAGTTCTGGTAAGGTGTAAGAATCATTAAGTACTCACAGGGTGTGACAGTACAAAAGGCACTGGCAGGATTTAACTTCCAAATGTTGGAATACTTAAGATGTTGGCTGAATGCGACAATCATGAGATCTTGTCTGGGTGTCATAGTTTCTGAGGTGTTTGCAGGGAGAAGCAGATCTTGGTGTTAGCTTCAAAAATGGGCTTCTTGGGACAGCATCCTCTTAGGCACACATGACTTCCTTACACCTCTTCCTTAATAATCAGTATTATCTACCAAAGCTACGGAAAATATTCTCCAGTCTGCTTATCTATATTTCTGTAACAGCATAATCTGTACTTATAAAATAACAAACAATAATAAAGTGTCATAAGCAGAAATAAACCGATAAGGAAGAGGTGCTTGCTTGGGAACCCTGAAAGCGCAAGAGAACATAAATATAACCCTTAAGAAAGGTTGTCTCAGTATCAGCATTCAGGGGAAGGGGGGAGGAATGTGTCATCAGATATTGGTATTGGGTTTATAAGATCGTGGCAGTGCTGTAATACCTTAAGTGTTGGCAAGGCACAGTCGTAAATTAAATACATCAGAGGGTGACTGTGTTGCAAGATGGTGGTCGTAAGTGTGTGAGATAAAGCAGTGTTGTATTATCCGAAATGTTAGCAAGATATGGCCGCAAAGGAGTTAAATCTGAGAGCTGAGTGTGTTCTTATATGATGAGTGTATGAGGTGATGGCAGTGGTGTATTACCTTAGAGTGCTGGCAAAGTACGTCTGTAAATGAAACGGAGGGAGAAGGGTGTGTGTTCGTTGACGCTGACGGTAACTTCTGAGGTGGAAGCTGTGTTGTATTACCTTGAGTGTTGGCAAGGTATGGCAGTAAGTGAAATAAATTAGATCTTGACAAGTATGACACTATATCAGATGTTGGCATGACGTGCGAGTATCCGCTTGCCCTAAGATAACGGCAGGTCACTCCTAAGTAAATTAAAGCGTCTGGTGCTACGAAAAAAATAATGGTTAGGTTTCCGCTGTCACCAAGGAGTTATTGGAGACCGTTTCTACCCATTACGCGACGAAATGCCATTCCTCAGCTCAATAAAAGCGTCCGACTGTAGCAAGATTAAAACAGTATAACGTTCTGTCGTTGTCTGATGGCTTGGGTATAACATGGGTCAGTGTTTTCGATGAATTTGGGAATTTCGTGACACTTGTGCCTCAGCAATACATATACTGTATACTGTTTATTGCATCTTCATATAATGCAAACTTTTGGGAGATTAGACAGCCATACGGTATGTACCATGTCAATGAATATGATCTTATGATAAATATATAACTAAAAAGGAGATGCTACGAAGTCTCTACTGACAAATGAAATAAAATGTAAGTGTATGTACTGCTAGGCGGTACTGTGGATCTTAGTGTCGTTGGGACTAACGAGACCCCACTTCTACTTAACAGTAAATTATTGCGTACTGCACATTAACCCTTTCGCTGAGGTTGGTGCATTTGGGGATTTTATTCAGGCTAACAGTAGAAGACTGTGTTCAGCTGAGAATAATTCTAACACTAGGTGACTTCTAAAATTATGTCGAGTAACCCTTTTAGTACACCTAGGAGTCTATACACTAGATTTTTTTAGTTGCCAGAAATCACGTCAGTCAAAGGCTTAATATTCCCCAGTATGTTACATATTCCCGAAAGGTCGATATTACAAAGACTATTAACATGCATGAGATTATCGACCCTTCAATACACTGGGGATTTTTATTTTGTTCCTGAAATCACCAGATAATATTATTCAATTCATGAATGATTTCCCTGACTTAAGGCATCAAAAGCAACCTTCACTAAACACTTCACTGGGATGAGGATAATTCTTGCAGCCGTATGACTATTTAATCTATCTCCTCAGTCCGATGACCTACGTTGCAGTGTGCTCCATCCAGACTATTACCTTTCAACCTGGGAACGATCCATAACAGTGACAGGGCTAGTGATGGGCTGTATCCAACTGCAGAAGTTCAAAAAGTCACTCTCAAGTTAAATTATATCGTCTGAAAAAATACAGGGAATAAAAGTACGTCAATGGACTAAAGGTGGTGAAAAAGGGACAGAGCTCTCGTTTGGAGGGGGTTTAGGGATAATATAAAAAATAAATAAATAAAAGCCAAGGTGGACGTGCTACAGAGGCAAGAGCATGTTCAGTACCATAAAGTATTAAACATTCAATCGAATAATGTATTATCTTTTCCTTTTTTTATCATTATTGCTAAGTCCAACTGATCTCATTCACATTAGGTCAGACATATCGAACAGTAGAGGTTAGAAATTACTTTCTTTAACCCCTTCACTTCACTACTGGACAGTGGAAGCAACTGCAGGGTCACATTTTCGTGGCTAAGAAGGTTTTCTAGCACCTCTTCTTCAGCATTTTCGTGGCTTTGGAGGCTTTCAAGCACCTCTTCTGTAGCTATTTACTTTGCATATTACACACTACTCCTCAATTATCTGCTGCTTATGTCTTTTTTATACAACATCGACTGCATAAAAGCACACTGAGAAGAACAAGGCGCCCAGGAAGGGGTGCTATGGAGCCCAAGACACCGAAAACATGGGTCCTAAGATAAGGGAGTTTTCTTAGAGGATACTGTGTATATGTCTTTACCAGTTTATCAATTTCTATAAGTTTATCTCTGCATATGGCACGATAATTCTTTCAGGCCGAGGACGTAATTTTTCCTCTATTACATCCTTCCTCTCTTCACACGATCTTAACCTCAGGACAGACTCTTTTAACAGGAGGGGTTATATGTGGACCTCATCAAACCCTTCATTACTCGACGGCTCTCCTAAAGCTCAAAATAATAAATTGGCTTTCCTGAGGTGTACAATTTTAATCTTCTGGCGCCAGCAGGAATAGATTAAAAATACATCATCTGACTGAAGGTGTTAACAGTTTCTAATTTCTTACTGGTGGCAATTGTGTCGATACCAAAAGATTTAAATACAATACATGAGAGTATTAAGGTGTTACAAGAAAATCCACGTCGATGCTCGTCACCTTAGCACCTCTTCATTACCATGCTTTGTGTGTGTGTGTGTGTGTGTGTGTGTGTGTGTGTGTGTGTGTGTGTGCCAATTATGTCATTTGTTGCTGTTGTTGTCTTGGGCTATCTGAATGTGTTTATATTAGCGCCTTTAATCCAATTACGTATTTTTCATTTAATTCTTGCTTTTTCCAGACAAAATTATTTCACTTAGAGAAGGATCTACCGTAGTGAAGGGGTATACTATGGCTATAATTATCTGCTCCTGGTGGGATGCGGCAATATCTGAGATGTTGTCAAGGTGCGTCGGTATCGGGTGTTGGCAAGGGCTGGGGTGTTGGCAGGGTGTGGCAGTGCATGAGGGGGCAGCGGGCGTGTCAACAACAGGGAATATCCTGTGTGCCTTCAGTCAACAAAGCTGTTTGTTTTGATGAAGTCGCTGGCCGTTTATATACTACCTGCCCTGAAAACCATTTCCCGGCCGGGGGTAAACACCGCAGTGATTCCAAACACCTACACCCACCTCACCACCACTACTGACACCTAATACATTTACTTCACCACACACACCTACCACACCTCCACCTTCAATACCTCCACCACCACCACCACCTAATAAATTTACCTCACCACCTACAACCACCACGACCACCACCACCACCACCACCTAATACACTTACCCCACCACTACCACCACCACCACCTAATGCACTTCCCCCACCACGACCACCACCACCACCTAATACACTTACCCCACCACTACCACCACCACCAACTAATACACTTACCCCGCCACTAACACCACCTAATACACTTACCCCACCACTAACACCACCTAATACATTTATTACCTCACCATCTATACCCACTTAATACATTTACGGCACCAGTTACACCTACTCCACTTCCACATTCACCACCACCACCATCACCTAATACCTTTACCTTACCACCTACACCCACCGTATCTCCACCACCACCACTAATACCACCACTACCACCATCTAATACATTTACCAAACCACCTACACCCACCTTACCTCCCCCCACACCTTATACATTTACCTCATCACTTATTGTATATTCACTTCCACCTCCACCACAACCACTACCGCCACCTATTACTGCAAATTTACCTCACCGCCTACAACTACCTTACCTTCACCACCACCACCACTACAGCCACCTTATCACACTACCTACATCCCTCACCACAGCCACCTCGTCTCTAGCACCACCATGACCGAACACACTTACCCAACTCACTACCCACGTACCTGCGTCAATATTCATCTGTCTTCCCACCCACATAATACACTTACTCATACCTCATCACCCACTTGCCTCTCCACCTACTGTACTGTACCTGCTTAACATCGAACTCTCCTTTCACCCACCTGTCTCACTAAATATCTGCTTCATCACTTATCAAAGTCACTACACACCAGCTTCATCACGCAGCCACTTTACTGCCCGCCAACCTCACCTTCAACACCACCACCAATTTACAAACTTATCTCGCCAACTATCTGCCTCCTCACCCACCCATTCACCACACATCTACCTCACCATTCACCTCAGATACCACCTAACTACGTCAACACGCACCTACTTTACCACCCCACTAACTCACCATCCACCTACCTCACCACCCCACTACTTCACCACCCACCTCCTTCCCCACCCCATTACCTCACGGTCCACGTACCTCACCACGTACCCACCTCACTACTCATCCGCCTCATCATCCACCTGCCTCATCACCCAATTACCTACCTCCCCATCCACGTGCCTTACTCTCAGCACCACCGTCACATGACACACCTACCTTATCATCCACATACCTCTTCTCACTCATATCACCCACTACCTGCCTCTGCTTCAACCTTATCACATACAATAAACATTTGCTTTTCGTGACAGATTTCTCGCTGTTGGTTACTTGTTACTAATATGAATCCCAAGCTGAATGAAAATGCAGTTACCATGACTGATGTGCGTTCCACGAAATAATTCCTTTTCTCCAACCCAAATTAGTATCATTCATATCCTTGTAATAGTTGTACTAATTCAAGGTTCAGGTACTCAAAGATCCTCAGTCATTAATTTTAAAAAGAACAATATGCGTAAGACATTATCAGAGGACAGTATGTTATCTCTCTCTCTCTCTCTCTCTCTCTCTCTCTTACGCATCTTTTAAACAGATCGCGTACGTACGTGTTTCATCACCCATCGCTAAGCACAGGTATGACCAACAATGACAAGCACAGAGCCCGGCGGGGGATACTGAGACAGGATCGTCGCTTTCTGTGAGCCTCCTGCAGTGTTGGGGGAGGCTCATCCAAATTTGACCATTATAATGATAATCTTCTGTCTATAATCCTCGTTTCTGCCGCCGTGCTTTTTCTTTTAGGTAAAAGACTCTCAAAGCTACTTCGTTATACAGCCCAAAACGGTTTTTCAAATCATCATCATCATCATCATCGACATCATCGTATTGCAGTCCTGTAGTCCTGACATGGAGTGGGTAGGATCCCCCCCAAAACACACACACACACACACACACACACACACACACACACACACACAAAGGACAAACAAACAGAACTATCAACAGGGTGCCTAGTGAAATGAAAATCTGCACTGCCTGGAAATATAATATACAAAAATACATACACCAAACTGAAACCGCCTCTTGGAGCTTAAACCTACAGTGCAAGTTCAATTTCTTTCTGCAGTCAGTGTTGTGTTATCTGAACGTTCAATCCGATTCTCCTTTTATTCGTTTATTCACCAGATTTTGCTTGCAACGAGGGCCCAAGATTTCTGAGCCTTGGATTGTATACTGTATGTGAGAGTAGTTCATTTCAGTCTCTTATTCTGTACTTTTTATGTATTCTGGATCCTACCTCACTATCGTTTATACGGAAGTTAGGCCTGGGATGAGGAGGAAGAGGTTGAGGAGGACAGTGATGATGATGATGATGATGATGATGATGATGATGATGATGATGATGGCCCGGTCCTGAAGCAGCGTGATCAAAGGTGTAACCGATCATAAACAAAGCCAGATACATCATCCTCGCTACCTTCCATGACACAAGGATACCCCGCCAGGCTTTTAATTCTTTCAACCCGTGTACATTTTCCTTCACCTGATAGACCATTTGGAGATAGTAAAAATGTAATAATAAAAAAAAGTAATGGTGCTGAAGTGGTTAAAGTGAGAGACAGCGACTTACAGGGCATAAATACAGGTGTTTATGTCTCCTCTGAGCTGAATGGAATCGTCTGGAGATAGCAAGAATAAACTATGACTCCTCTTATGTTCATAACAACTCCCCTACTATTTCTTAGCTAACATCAGACAAATACATTCTGCTGAGGGGAAATCACACGTGGCTGAGTGTGTTAATACTGACTATATTACCCCTCCAATGAAGCATCAACTTGTTCCTTTATATCTGGCTAACAACATATGATTTTATTCAGCTGAGGGTGAGTCACGGGAGTCTGAAAATATTGAGAGTCATCGTATAGAACAGGTTAAAGTTCATGGAAGGCCAGATGAGATGACTCTAACGACGCATGAGAGGAAATGTGTGCTTGCAACTCTCAAAGACTGAAGACACTCAGCACTTAACATCACATCAGCATATTAAGCAGCAGTGTGTCCTTCCTAATTCATCAGCCAAAATTACAGGGCATGGGAGCAAAGTAGAAAGCACAGTGGGCAATGAGGGAGGATCTGCAGCATTAAATAATTATATACATAGGATGCAAGTTCATCCCTTCACCACCAGGCGTCCCTCCACTTTGAGACGTCCCCTCACCACGATTATGCATTATTTACTTTACTCTTGTTACCACAGGACGATTTTGGTCAGTTCAGGAGCGGCATTTCGAGCTGGAGGGGTTAGATACAGCCCTCATTCACACCTTCACTACACGAGGTCTCCCATGAAATACAACTGATCGTATATTCGGTAGGTGGATGCAAAAGAAAAAGACTTGAAAAAGAAAAGATAAAAGACTTGAAGAAGAAGAAAAGGAAAAAAACTTGCAGAAGAAGCGAAACAGACTTATCGGTTCAGGAGTTAATAAGTATATAAGCAAAAAGCCACCACAAGACTAAAGGGGTTATGGAGACCTTCTAATCCCTTAACTACAAGAGTTGCTTCCGGATAATGAAGCAAATCGTTCCATAAAGCAATAGCAAGATAGGAAAAAAAATATCACCGTCGTTTTTACTAAAAACCATATAACTAACATCTTACGACTATACCCTTTTCTATGAAGGTAACTGTCTCTTATCTTCCTCTTTACCCTCAGCTACTTTTCCTTCCCCATTTCTTGACGAGAATTGCATATGACTTTACTCTTGACTTTGTCCTCCCCCTCTTCTTCAAGAAAACTGTCTCTCGTCTTTCCCTCTCTACTCTCAGCTTTTTCCTCTTCTTTCCTGCATGACAGACGCCTCTACTCGTTCTCTCTCCCCTCGACTTCTTTTTTCCTCTCCCTTTTCTTCAAGACAATACCCTCTCGTTTTTCTTCTTCCCCCCTTTCCTTAAAACAAGTGCCTATCGTCTTTCCCTTTACTTTCAGCGTTCTTCCCCTTACCCACCCTTCAGTTTCCTTACCTTTCCCCCTAAGTCCCATTATTAACCCTTTTTTACTGGTATGGACGCAATTCAATGTTAATTAAGACAACACCAGATGATTTTCCTCTGCTGGGTGAAATATTAGCAATCACAGGGTAAACTGGAGGAGCATACAAATAATAGTTTTCTTATATATACTTACTTATATGAAAAAGTGTGTGTGTGTGTGTGTGTGTGTGTGTGTGTGTGTGTGTGTGTGTGTGTGTGTGTGTGTGTGTGTGTGTGTGTGTGTGTGTGTGTGTGTGTGTGTGTGTGTGTGTGTGTGTGTGTGTGTGTGTGTGTGTGTGTGTGTGTGTGTGTGTGTGTGTGTGTGTGTGTGTGTGTGTGTTATGAACATTATTCTCCCAATATTTACATACCATACGAGTTTACACATATAAGAGGAAGCAGTGCAGGTAAACCAAAACCTCAACCACCTAGTGGATCTCACCAAAATAATTACTGTAAAGCTAGGAACAAAGGGTGGCAAAGCAAATGGTGCAAAATATATAAACGGCATTGCCAGCAAGGCACTGCATTTTGAATCGCACAACAATCGAACATGCGTTACAGGATAATATCTATTTTGGTGGGAAAAGAGTAATATTCTCGCCAGAAGCTTTTAAATACGTTGAGAATTAGTCACAAGTACCTGAATGTTTATAGTGATGCCAATAACCCTCTCAAGGTCGGCAATATGTTTGGTACTTTATTCCTGCTAACGACAGACTATTATATTCACCTGAAAGGATGTTAAAAAGAACCTGAACGGCAATCTAAATTTCTCTCACTACTCTGACTGATGCATAACCTATTCCAATGCCATGACACGCCCACGGACATTCGCCTGTACAGTCTCGTCGATGTAAAGCCCTTATGACACGAGGAAGAATGTCACAAAACTGGCATAACAAAGGAGATCAAAGTGTCACAGTCTCTCTCATCGCCCACCTACCTGCTTCACTACCCACCTATCTCTACGCCCACCTGCATCACTAAGCATCTGCCTCACCACCCTCCAACACCGCCACCACTTAACATACTTTTCTTAGCTCACACCTACCACACCACCCACCTGTCTCACCACCCATCTGCCTCATCACCCACCTGCTTCACCACCCACCTGCCTCATCACTCATCTGCCTTACCACCAAATTCCCTAACCACCCACCCGCTCAGCCACTCACCGGCCTCACCACTCGGCTGCCTGACGTCTCGCCACTAATACACCTCACAACCCCTTTACCTTAACACCCACCTACAACACCACCACCTGTCTCATCACCATCTGCTTGTGTAAGCACCCACCCACATCACCTCCACCTGCCCGTCTCACCACCATCTGCGTCCCACACCCCACACTGCCCTGCACTCACACCAACCAGTTCTGCTCCATCCCCTACTGACTGACGTGTGTGTGTGTGTGTGTGTGTGTGTGTGTGTGTGTGTGTGTGTGTGTGTGTGTGTGTGTGTGTTCTGCCAGTTATCTCAGGAGAGTCATGGGTGTTGGGAGTTGTATACTTCATGCACAAACACATGGTAATCTTAGCCATAGGGCCTTGTCGTGGCGGCATCTAATGGTTATCTCCAAGACAGCTTTTTAATACCAAAGAATTAATAAAGATGCAAGAATGAGTGATACGGTTTGCACAGCTAAAGAATCTATCATCTTATACAATCAATTTTTTGAAGTAATAAAATCCGTTTGACGAGGAAATTAACATTCTCTCTTTCTTTCTCTCCCTCTCTCTCTCTCTCTCTCTCTCTCTCTCTCTCACACACACACACACACACACACACACACACACACACACACACACACACACACACACACACACAACTGCTCTCACTTCCGTATAACATAAAAAAATAAAAATAAAAAGCTTCCCTGACACCATGCACTTCCGCATCGCACATCCTTCCCGAGGCCATTCATCAAGTGAGTAATTGAGCACCTTGTAACCCCCCGCCCTCCAAAAAATGCCATCACATCTCACGTAGTATCATATCCTTAATTACATTCATTAGTAACGTGTGTTTGTAAATGACCACCATAAATATGCAAATTCATTTTTCCCTTCCTGCCGTGCATTCTACGAGTAGTGTACGACTGCGCAGAAGTGAACTTGGATGCACGTCAACTGAAGTACGGTGCATTCGAAGTCATAGTACTACAACACATATAGTTGCAAACGTACTATTCCATGCAAGAACTTTGCTGTTGCGTTGATAAGGTTGTGTGAACTGCTTAACATATATTTACACCAATGCCACCACTTCGTCGAGAAAAAAATGCACTTTATAGTTACACTCACAGTCTATAGCATTCTGAAACACACAAGGAAGTTTTAGTCCTCTGTAATGCATGGCCTGTTTCAATAACCACTTATTGTATGCTCTTCCAGTACATTCCTTAACCCTTTAATAACCATGACGATTTTTTCTGCAATTTTCTTGCCATCACCTGATAATCTTGCCCAAATCAGGAGAGATTTCTATCCTTAAACTTCTCCCTCACTACAAGAGATTTCCCCTAGCCTTATTAACATCTTCACCCCAATGATACATTTTTCAGTTTATTCATGCTATTTCCAGAAGATTGCAGTTTCTGTGAGACTTTTCGAACTTGGAGAGGTAGATGTAGTCTGCATCAGCTTCCAACTGCAAGACATCATTCCGAAGTTGAATAAAATCGTCTGAAGTAACATGAATAAATCTGAATTATATGGCACGTTCTTGGAGCGAATGATCTAAATCGTCTGGAGGCAGCAAGAAATAAACTAGAGAAATTAGAAAATACTTAACCAACCAGAATTTATAGAATCTTTTAATCACCAAACTTATCAGGAGCAACGGGAGACGCATCACTCAATCATCCCTTCATCGCTTCTGGGGGAAACGATATTCTTATTTTATTTTTATCTTATTTTAGTTTAGTTTTTGTACAGTTCTATTTTTGAGTCTGCGTATATTATGAACATTGGGAACTAGTGTACAGTCCCCATTGGTTAAAAATTCTCTTGTATATCTAGGACTCTAAATTCATGAAAAACACGACACAAACTCCCGGGTACTAGGGATCCACATATACTGCTAGGACACCACAGGCCAGAGTGCTTGTTTATATGTTAATGGTCACAATTGCCTCAATCAACAACCCACGGCGTCTGCTTATGGTCCCTCCAGTTTTCTGTCGGAGTTTTGAGACATATCCCCCACCTATCCATCCCCACCCAACCCAACCCCACCCCTACTTCCTCTTTCCCCCCAGCCTCTCCTCCACCACCACCTATCCTTACCCTTATCCCTCATCCCCACACCTCTACCAACCTCTCATCCCTAATCTCCCCCCCTCTTTTCCCTACCCCTTATCACCACCCCCATCCCCACTCTTGCCCCCTTGTCCTCACCCCCTCCTCCATTTGCAATCATTTTCATCTCTGTTTCTTTGGTGGACAGTTCCTTTTTCCCCTCCGTCCAGATTAGCTTCATAATTCAGTGACACTGGGCCCTCCACGCCTCTGTGTTCCTCCCCATCTTTTACCGTGTGTATTACTGCTTCCATCTCTGTTATGTGTATACAGTAGGCATTGTACCGATTTTCTACGCAACTCTGCTTCCTTTTATTGGTGATGTTCTCTCTCTCTCTCTCTGTGTGTGTGTGTGTGTGTGTGTGTGTGTGTGTGTGTGTGTGTGTGTGTGTGTGTGTGTGTGTGTGTGTGTGTGCAAATTTTATCTCACATTATTTTATTTCCAAGCATTTCTTACATTTAATCTTACTTCCCGCATTTAACCTCTTCAGTACATGCAGGCCCCTTTCTAATACATCCCTTTCTATGATACCTTCTATCATCTTGCACTTAACTCCCTCCTTCTACACACTCGTCTTTCTTCCACATACCTCTCCCCCATTCTTCCACACCCCTCTCCACACACACCTCTCCTCCCCTTCCTTCTCTTCGCCTTTCCCCTTCCAACACACCTTACCTCCCCTTCCCACGCACCTCGCCCCAGCCCCACCTTTCGTCATTATGCACGCAGCACCGTACCTCACCCGCGTTTAATCTCTGCCTGCGCATCACGGTTTTCAACGCCGCCATGACTCTACTTTCCTTTCTGATTAATATTTCCAATGCAAATGCCGCGGTGTGCCAGAGGAGCGAACCAGGGCATAGCGAGCTTTTGGGGGAGAGGCCCTTGTTATTCACAGGCGAAAATTGAGCCATGCAATCCAAGGAAAATGAATAGTACATCCCGGAATTATAATTTAAATGTATTGCAAGCCTACCCAATCGAAACCCAGGGAAAGGGTGGGTGAATAGGTGAGAAATATCAGAAAAGGAAGAATATACGCCGTGTTCTGCGATAAGATTCAGATAAAAAGCGAATAAATGCAGACTACCCAACACAATACTCACTAAATCTTTAACTATGATGATATCCCTCACATTATACTGCTGCTACCAACAGGCAATATTCCTCTGCATAGGTGAGATCTTTCGAACTAGAGAGGTTAGACAGAGCCTGCTTTAGCTAACGCATTTTGAGGGGTATCTCCAAAGCTCAATAATATCGCCTACCTAAAGCAATAATAATAATAATACCGATAATAATAATAATAATAATAATAATAATAATAACCATCCTCACACTCATCATCATCATCATCATCATCATCATCATCATCATCACAGTGAAGGAGCTAAAGACTACACATAAACGGCTAATCAATGTCGAGAGCCATGCTTAATTAATTCCTCATATACCGTACTTAGAGCCACTTTCTTGTAGATCTGGAATGCTCTGTAGCACCTTTTCCCTAGGGAGCTATTTTTCATACTAAACATTTTCACTCCCTTGTACTTCAACTACCATCCACATAATTTGCACACATAACAGGCAAGAGTGTAGTAGCACGCCATTTACAAAAATATATTGGTAAGGATGATAAACGTCCTACGCAGTACTCACTTGAATATTCCTTTAGTTATGAAAGGGAATTACAGTTTTTGCGGACAACCAACTTCAGGACCATGCAATCTCTATTCAGTGTCATCTTTGTTCCTGCCACACAATTTAGTACAGACTTTTCTTGATGGAAAAGTTAGATGCAGGTCTAATTAAACCCTTCACTGCTTGGGCGATCTTCACTACCTGAAAGAAATTGCAAGAGTGTTGCAGAAACGAATATATAAAAGACATCTTAGTGGTGGCGGAATTCAGACGTGCTACTTCGCTCAAGAATACTCTTAATTTCTAGCTGTATCTCGACTGGCATCATTGATAAAGCCAGTTTCCATGGGTTCAAGCAATATGATGAATCCCGTGTATCAGCCGGCTATACTGTTAGGCTATATATTGTTAGAAATAGTTTACACATCATTACTGCTTGATAGATTGATGCAATCCAACTCCGTATGAGTTTATAATGTGCTATAACTCGGAACTTATATTATTTCTAAGTCTTATATTTCTACATGTTTGCGTCTACCTGCTCTACCAGGGTGGTATCCGGCAGCAGAAGCAAATACCCTCTTAAGCTCAAATATTTACAAACTTTCACTTCCTGCAATCAGAACTAGTAGTGTGTTTAATAAGCCATAAATAAATAAATTTCAGGCTGGATATTATTATTTTTTTAAATCTAAGTCACAGTAACAACAAATTAAAATATATCTAATTGCAAGTGCCAAGGGAATCAGGTACATGATGATAAATGGCTTATGTATTTGTATACCGTTGTATGTGCAAGATATAAATGGTACGTAATTACAAAAACACTTACAGTACAACTCAGTTATCACTGATATTACCGATAACATCAGTTATCAACAACACATTACGCTATCAATACCTTAATTATTTATTTCTACTCAGATAACTCTTCATTATTCTACGTGCTTCCATCAAAACAGTAAATATCATTTTATCAGAATTGGGAACGAGGCCATCAATAACCCACGGTATATTTCGTTCACTCACACCTGTCAGAACCATCCACGTTATCCTCCCGCCAACAACACGCCATGTTCGCATTTATTCTTCCCGTCACACACACACACACACACACTACTTTGCACCCCTCCACACATCTTTATCCCGTTCTCCACACCCTTACACAGCCATCCCCTGAACTTCACCCTACCCCACACAGCCTTACCCTGCCACCAGAACACCCTTACCCTACCCCTTCACTCTTATCCTACCACCCTCACATCTTCACCCTACGCCCACATCGCTGCATTCCCACATCCTTTTTCCGCCGCCGCCCTCCACACCTTACCTCGGTCATTTCCACATCCCCCTCCTGCCTATACAGCCTTATCGTGTTATCCTCGCATTCTTACTCTGCCACACTCATACACACACACCCTTTCTCACATGCCCAACTCTGTCCCTCGTTCCTCCACATATTTTACCCTACCTTCTCTACACCTTCTCCCTGCACAGACACACACACACACACACACACACACACACACACACACACACACACACACACACACACACACAAACCTCCTTTGTATCATCACCCCTGCCTACCTATGTATCCAACATCCACTAACACATTTTCCACGCGCACAACGCCCACATTCCGCAAATCAACAACCAGAGAACATTCTTTATCCACGCCAACACCCTAACCCAAACCCTCCACACGTATCCAATCCTTCTCCAACCTCTCCACCCACAAACTCTTTCTCTGAACATACGATCTCTCATCCACCCGCCCATCTACAAAGTCTCCTGCCACACCAACACCCACATCCCCACCCACCCATCCTCATATACACCATTCAACCATCCACTCCCCAATGTGATGTGTTCCGAGCTGCCCCAAACCCCTGAAGAAAAAAATAGCGTAAATGTTGCTAAATGGGTCTGGTGCTGTATCCGAGTAATTTGTTAAATGTCTGTCAAGCTGCGGGGAGTATTCGGCCCAAGTCTGCTGCTGTGGAGGGAGATGTGTAGGGATGTGTGGATGGAGGTGGAGGTGTGCTGGGAGGTGTGGAAGGTGCGAATAGAGGTGAAGGTGTGTGGAACGTGTGGCGATAGACGAAGTTTGGAGAAAGGTAACGAGGTGAGGATGTGCAAAATGGTAAAAAAAATAAAAAAGTGGAAGGAGGTGTGGACACGTAAGGTGTGTGGAAAAAGTGAAGAAGAATGGACGAAGGTGTGGAGAGGGGCAAGAAAATGTGGAAACAAATGAGAAGCGTGGAGATGAAGAGTGAAAGCAGATGTGGGTACGTGTTGTGGAGGAGGGAGGAGAGAGGTAAGAAATGAGGTGTGGGGGGAGATGTGGAGGAGCCTGGGATGCTGTGGGTGCACTTGTGGAGGGGGAAGGAGCAATGTGATAGGAAATATGAAGAGATGGATGGGGATGACGATGGAGATGTGGCGTGGGAAGAGATACGGGGATTTGAAGGACGATGTGAATGTGTCTTAACGTGTGGAAGAGTCCGGCCAGGAGTTTGTGACGTACCTGCATGGGTAGGTGTGAAGGAAGAACAAGTATGGTGGAGTATAGGAAAGTGTGGTGGGGCGTGGACAGGTGTGGTGGGGTATGGGTTTGTGAGATGGAACTGGATAGAAGTGGAGGGATATGGGTAGCTTGGTGAAGTATGGATAGGTGAGGAGGGGTTTGGGCAGGTGCGGAGGAGCATGGATAGGTATGGTGAGGTATGGATTAAGTGTGGCGGAAACTGGATAAATGTGAAGGGGATATGGGTAGCTTGGTGAGGTATGGGTAGGTGGGGAAGAGCAAGGGCAGGTGTGGAAGAGCAAGGGCAGGTGTGGAAGGGTAAGGACAGGTGTGGAGGGGTATGGGCAGGTGAAGAGGGTTGTTAGATGACAGAAGGAGGCTGCGGTTTGTGACAAAATAATCTTATTGTGTTACTGAGAATGCCTTGCAACCCTGAGACGCATTTTTAACTTTTTTTTATATCTTTGTAAGTTAATGGCTATTCATAGTTCTACACTATCAAGCTACACACACCCATGCAGTAAAACCATTTAGGTTACGTTTACGATGTGCAGTCGTAGAAATCGTGTTATGACTAAATTTCAGTACAGTATATTTAGTTCGGCAGTGTTTGAAATGGATTCAACAGACGGGTCAAGGCGGGCTAATATTATTAGAAATCTGATATTTCTCACACAGATTAACCGATGATATAACTTCTTAAGAAAAAAACATCAAAACAGAAGTGACGGGATAATCAGACACATGATTTCCCATAGATTAATCAAAGACGTTATAAAAACAGTTATTCAAACATCGGTGAATGAAGATAACAAGTGACGTACCTTTCCGTTAAAACAAAAAAACTACAAAGCCAGAGAAGCACAGGTGAATCTTGTTGAAAACAAATACAGGAATACGGGTGAATTAATACACAACGTCCCTTTCTACAAAATACGAGTGCACATAGACATCCAAGCAAAGGTGAATCAAGATAAATAGACAAACAACCGGCCTAACCCTGCGAGGTAAACAAGCCGTCTCTCACATCCATCCATCCGGGTGATATCCGAAATAAGAACCCACCGATCAGGCCGATACGACGCCGATGTCATTTTTGTGTTCTTGTCACCTGTAAATTGGTTCTAATAATACCTGCCACGGGGCGGCAACTCGGCACGACATACGCACACTCCTCCAACGTAATGGACATGAGCTGGGACGAAAACTTGAGCCTGTACAGTGAAATTCTGAAGCCTCAAAACTGAAAACCTGATGCCTTAACGGATGCCTCTACAGACCAGAAGCCTTTACACTGAAATTCTGAAGCCTCGGGAACTGAAGACTTTGAAGCCCTTATCATCTTTAACCCGAGGATTACTTTTTAAAACATTACTGACGCCAGACAATTTACCTCAGCTCTGGAGGAAACACTCACAATAAAATGGTTATGGTCGATCGTCACTGACCCTTTCATCCCAAGGTCAATTTTTTGAAATCAAGTAAACACCAGACGATTTTACACAGTTCGAGATGTTCTTGGGGCTGGATGGGCTAAAATGAAAACCTAAAAACTCTAAAGCAAAAAAAAAAAGTGGTCTCTAAAACTGGACAAAACTGAACACTCAACACTTGAAACCTCGAAAAAAAATAGAAACCTGGTAACACTTCAAGCCTCACGAATTGAAAGCCTACAAAATATGATGCCTCTAGAACTGGAAAGTGGAATACCATGAGGTCTCGAGAACTGGGAACCAAGAAACACATGAAGCTTCTGGGAGTAGAAAAATGAAAAAGAAAATGAAGCCTCTCGAACCCAGAAATATGAAACTTGTGGAAATAGAAACCTGGAAAAATAAAAAGCCTCTAGAACTGAAAAAACTAAAAAAAAAAAAAAACTGGAAACTGGAAATCTTAAACATCAAGCCTCTAGAAACCGGAAACCTGGAAAAATCAAGCCTCTAGAACTGGAAACTTGGAAAAACACGACGCCTCCAGACCAGCACTCGTGATGTAACTGGACCTGGAAACCCAACAAGACGTGTTTGCCTCGGCCGGGAGCACTTATTCCAGAGCACCAAATATCATTCCCATTATTTATTATTGGTATCTCTCCTGGCTTTGATTGCTGGCATTTTTTTCTTAGATCCCCTCTCTCTCTCCTCGCTGCGGCACCAAAATTGATCCCTGTTATATGTTATTGATGTTCTTCGGGATGTTATTGGTGTTTACTGGGAGTCGAACGAACACACATGGTCTCCCCCCCCCCTCCCTCCTCCCCCCGCCGCCCTCTGTAAGCTGAAGGAGGAAATTGTGTGTGTGTGTGTGTGTGTGTGTGTGTGTGTGTGTGTGTGTGTGTGTGTGTGTGTGTGTGTGTGTGTGTGTGTGTGTGTGTGTGTGTGTGTGTGTGTGTGTGTGTGTGTGTGTGTGTGAGAGAGAGAGAGAGAGAGAGAGAGAGAGAGAGAACCTGGCAGTACTGATGAAAAGCAGATTCCAACATATTACACACTTCTAACTGCAAAGCTGCCGGCCCGTTAGCGCCTGGGTTCGAATCCTGGTGCGGGCAGCTGGCGTCATTATTCATGTGTCCATCCCCCCCTTTGTGGATTGGTGGATACAAGGGGGACCTAGAGTAACACGTAGGGAAGGTGACCTGGATCATGCAACAACTTAGTAGCCCAGGATATTGGATGAATAACCCACCACAGACTTAAGGTCTGTTAAGGAGATGAGCACCCCAGGTAAGCGCCTCACTGCGTCTGCCCCACCTTTTTACCTTTCAGCACACTCATCAACTTTTCCTGTAACACTGGAAGAGTTAGATATTACACAGACAGAGGAGGATCTCATCATCCCGCAAGACCAGTGCTAGTGAAGGAAATCTGAATACCTAAATGGAGTCTGCTTGGAGGGCGACGTGTAGATGAAGAACATTTCCCAAGAACATGAAGAGCACGAGAGCAACAAAATAACACTAATACCAAGACACTCTTAATCCGATCCCACCAGCACTCCACGACAGAATCCGTTCATAAAGGAGTAAGTGATGGCCGAAGGGACTGACTTGGAGTAAGAGATGCACAGGAACAGGAGGAAGAGGAAATCGGCAACAAAACACAAAACGATAGACAATTCTGACCCAATGCCATCTTCCCCCATGACAGAGAACGCTAATGAAGGATTAGTGAATGTCCGAAGGGGAGAAGAACAATAGAACAAGAATATGAACAAAAATAAACACAACAAACACATACCTAACACCATCCCACGAATACCCAATTAAGACAGCAGGTGTTAATGGAGAAAAAGTGAATGGCAGAAAGAAAGGAGGACGAGGCGTAGAAGAAAGATAACTAAGAACAAGAAAAAATAAGATTACGAAGAAGGGGAAAGAACAATAGGAAAACAACACATTTAACAATAATCTAATCTAGCAACAAGATCCCCTAACAAAGAAGGTGTTAATATAGGATACTTAAATGGCAGAAGGGATGGAGGACGAGGTGTAGAAAAAAAAATAAAGAAAACAAAAAAAGGAAGAGGAGGAGGGGAAAAATCAATAAAAAATAATCCAAAACACAAGACAAACCTTAATCTAACACCATGATTCCCCCACACAGAAGGTGTTAATGAAGGATAAGTGAATGGCAGAAGGGAAGGAGGACGAGGTGTAGAACTAAGGACGGGGGAGGTGAGTGTGTGTGCTTGTGGTGTCGCGGAAGAGAGGATAAAAGGGAAGAGGGAGAGGGCGAGACGAGGAAGAAGGGAGAGGGCGAAGGGAAGATAATGGCTGGATGAGAGAGAGAGAGAGAGAGAGAGAGAGAGAGAGAGAGAGAGAGAGACAGACAGACAGACAGACAGACAGAGACAACAGACAGACAGAGACAACAGACAGACAGACAGAGACAGAGACAGACAGAAACAGAGAGAGAGAGAGAGAGAGAGAGAGAGAGAGAGACAGACAGACAGACAGAAACAGAGAGAGAGAGACAGACAGACAGACAGACAGACAGACAGACAGAAACAGAGAGAGAGAGAGAGAGAGAGACACACACACACACACACACACAGACAGACAGACAGACAGAGACAGACAGACAGACAGACAGAAACAGAGAGAGAGAGAGAGAGAGAGAGAGAGAGAGAGAGGGGGGGGGAAGGGAGAAACTGAAATAGCGCTCAGCACTAAAACTGATGAAACAGAGATAAACTGAAGAACAGGAAAAATGAATTACGAAAAGACAACAAGTAAAAGAGAGAGCGAAGGAAAAGATATATCTAAAATCCGGATAGATTCAGGAAGACATGAGAAGGAAAGGACGGAGGCAGAGGAGCGTAAGGCAGGGAGGAAGGAAAGCAGGGAAGGAAGGTATAAGGAAGGGAGAGGCAGAGAAGGGTGAGGCAGGAAAAGGTAAGACGGGGAGGAGGAAGGCAAGGAATGGCGAGGAAAGAAAGGGTGAGACAGGGTAGAGGTGGGCAGGGAAGTGAAAAGGCAGGGAAGGATGACGGTACAGGAAGGCAAGGAAGAGGGAGACAAGGAGAGAAGAGGCAAGGGAAGATATGACAGGAAAGGGAATGGTAGTGATGGGGAAAGCCGTGAAGGGAAGGGAAAGTAAGAGAAGAAGAAAAGAGGGAGGCAAAGAAGGATAAGGCAGGGGAGGGAGAGGCAGGGAAAGGGAGAGACAGGGAAGGGGAGAGGAGGGATGAAGCAGAGATGGGCAGTAAGGAAGGAAAAGGAAGGCAAGGGAGCACCAGGGAAGGGTGAGGTAGGGAAGGGATTAAGGCAAGGTAGGTAGACAGGGGTGAGTTGCCTTCCTGGTTGGGCAAAATTTGGGTAATACTGGTTAAGTGTGAATGAGGTGTGGGAACAGTGCTTGGCTAAGGGGGACGAGGTAGAGAAGAGGAGAGGAAGAGAGGAGGCGAGGGGGGGGGAAGGAGAAGAGGAAACGAGGAAGCGTGTGGAAAAGAGAAGAGGAGGGAGAGGAGGAGAACAGTGGAGGAATAAGGAAGAGGATATATGGGAAGGAAAGGAATACGAGAAAGGGAGAGGGAGAGAGGGAAATGAAGAAAAGGGAATGAGGGAAGAAGGGAAAGAAGGGGAGGGGAAAGAGGAAATAAAGAATAATAGGACGGAAGGGAAGATGAAGGGAAGAGAAAAGAAATTAAGTGGTCGAATCATTATTCAATCAGTAGGGAACAGGAAAAGACAGTGTGGATGAGATGAAACAGGAAAAAAGAAAGTGAAAAGTAAATGAGAAATAAACAGTAAATGAGAAATAAACAAAGGCAGAAAGATGAAAAAGGGAAGAAGGAGTAAGAAGGATGCGATAAGAAACAAAAAGGAGGAAAAGGAGAGGCAGGAAGAGGGAAGGGGAGAGGAGTAAAAAGTGGGAATATAGATGAACTGGAGGAGAACGTAAGAGGGAGGTGAGTGAAAGTGATTGAACTGTGGTAAATAAAAACAGAGAAAGATGCAGAGAAAAAGGAGAAAGCAACAGGGTAGCAAGAAAGGTTATAGTGTGTGTGTGTGTGTGTGTGTGTGTGTGTGTGTGTGTGTGTGTGTGTGTGTGTGTGTGTGTGTGTGTGTGTGTGTGTGTGTGTGTGTGTGTGTGTGTGTGTGTGTGTGTGTGTGTGTGTGTGTGTGTGTGTGTGTGTGTGTGTGTGTGTGTGAGAGAGAAAGAGAGAGAGAGAATAGATGGGATGGGATGGGATGGAATTGGATAAGACTGAAAGGACGGAATGGGATGGGGGGAGGGGAGGGAGTGAAGCGATGGCAGGGGAGGAGTGTGTGGGTGAGAGGGTATGGGTGGTGAAAAAAGGGATAGATGAAAGAGATGTTGACAGAGGGGAAGAGGGGAGAGGGTGTGTGGAAGGGACGGTAGGGGGAGGGTGAGTGATGGGAAGGAACAGTAAAGAAAAGGAGAGATGGAATGCAAGCCAGAGGATGAGTGGGCAGCGAGAAGGGGTGACTGGAGGTAGGGAGGGAGGGAGGAAGAGGAGGAAAGAGAGAGACAGGGAGAGAGAGAGGGAGGGGAGAGGGGTGAGGAAACGTAAGGACAGAGGGAGGGGGAGAAGGACGGAGAAATGACTGATAATGGAAGTACTGAAGTAATGTAGGGAGGCAAGAAACAGTGAGATGTAGGTAAATGGAAGAAGACTGGAGGGATGAGGAGTGACGAGGGTGGGAGGTAGAGAGGAAGGGTGGAAGGGAAACAGGGAGAAGTGGGGAGACTGTGGGAAATATGGGGGAGAGGAAGGGAGTGAGGAAGGGAAGAGAGAGGAAGGGAGGGGAGGAGGGAGAGAAGAGAGGAAGGGAGGTAGTTTTCATGCACATTTTAATGAAATCGGATATATCATTTCACAGTGATGACCTACTTATTTTATCCTTATTTTCTCTTGATGATATTACTCTGTCAGGGGAGATGCTTTTAACTGAGAAAATAGATACAGCCTACATGAACACTTTTCACTTCAAGATGTCTTCCCTAAATTAAATATGATCCTTCAGTAGCGGTAAAGCACACTTTTAATCAGACGTCTTCGGACTGCAGGGAGCAAACGAAGACCCAAATGCTGTCTTCACCACTTCACTCTGATATCATCGTCGTGAATGTCATAAATAGCATTCACATAGTCTTCATGAACCTAAAATTGAGTTAAAGGCCTCCTTAAACTTGGCCTCAGAAGCTGACGTAAAGACTGCAATTATGAATTATTATGGATCAATGGGGTAATGTTCAACAGAATTTTTCATCCGATTTCTCAAAAGATATCTAAAACTATTTGGGCTGAACATTCCCTTAAGCTCAAGCCTCGGCAGCAGTGGTGAGGTTTGCAGTCGAAGCTTGATGTTGGTGGAGGGTTTGGATTATGAGGTTGATCTCCAGGTGCACAGGCAGGCTCGACCCTTACTTACCCCCTCTGCCCCCCTCACCCACCCCTTCCCTTCCCCGGCTTCCCTTGCCTTGCCCATACACCGCCTTTGCCCCCACCTCCCTTCCCATCCTACCTTCCCCTCCACCACACACACCCTCCTGTCTGCTTTCACCTTCCTTTCCGTCTCCCCTACCCTACTGTTCCTCCTTTTACCTTCACTATCTCATATTCACTCCCTCTGGTCCTTCCTCCATGCTTTCACCCACTTCCCTTCCTCTACCTTGTTACTTACACCTTCTCTTTCTCTCACCTATCTTCTCTCCTGATTATTGTATGCTTTCTCCATTCTTTTTGTGATGGTCTTCTTTTTATTTATATTTCTCCTACTTATAGCTTCTGCACTTTCTCCATGTTTTCACCCATCTCTCTCTCTCTCTCTCTCTCTCTCTCTCTCTCTCTCTCTCTCTCTTTAAGCATCACCCTGCCCCCCTTGCCTTGTGTATGCGTCTCCCCCTATACCACCCTTTTTTATCGCACCCTCTATGCTTTCACCTCCCCTTCCACCCTTGCCTTCCCCTGCTTATTCCCTAACCCCCTTCCCTCCCCTCATCCTATCCCCCTCTCTCTCTCTCTCTCTCTCTCTCTCTCTCTCTCTCTTTTGCATCCACCTTCCCTCCTCCTCCGTCCCCCATCTCTCCCTCCCATACATCTCTTCGCAATCACTTCCCGCCTCTCTCTCTCTCTCTCTTTTATAGCTCAATAAAGAATACACAGTCCAGGTTATTTCCTCAATTATTTAAGAAGATCCTAACACCTACACGAGACGGTTTCCTTAAGTTACATGTATTTGTCCGGAGTTACCAAGGGAAAAACACACACACACACACACACACACACACACACACACACACACACACACACACACACTTTTGTATTGGAAGGGTTGATTTTCTGACCCCTTAAACAACAGAGGATTTTCTTAAGTTGGATAAAATCGCCTGAAGGTAGTAAAACTAAGAAAGACGGCATCGCACTGACGAGCTTAATATCATACATCAATTTTTACCGCCTGACAGCCCCTTCTATCAATAACGTGTGATAATTGTGTGTGATGATTATAATGCTGTAGCTCAAATACTTCGCTCCAGTGAGCCGCAAGTGTCAGGCTATTGCTAATAATCATCTAATATTATATGATCCTAATTGCTTGGGCACAACTACAACTGCATAAAGACAACGTATGTACTCAAGAAGACGATGACGGCAGCGGGAGTTAATGTGTGACTATTACTTACACATCTTACAAGGAATTCCTGAACTGGAATATAACGCTGTAACTTAATCACTAGTATCGATACAAAAAAATGAAACAAAGATCTGAAAAAAAAGGAAAAGAATGTTACTAAAAATCACAATATATATATATATATATATATATATATATATATATATAGTCTCACAAAAAGAAAAAATGAATAAATAGCATTTAATTATCGACAAAAGTATGCAAATACTTTAAGGAACAATGCACAAATTTTGCAGGGACGCCACAAACAATTAAAGAACTGTTATTGGCACCACAATAGAAATATTTTCTTGCATAATATTGTAAGAAAAAAAAAACTCACATGAAATATTATTACCACGGCAGTAAAAGGTATAATTTCATAACATAGTAATGGTGTAAAACATAAGCAGCCTGTAAGTAATTGTGGAAATAAGGTTTGGATAATGATCATGCACCATAAAATACAACGAGCCATATTCCTTCAGACAACTGAAATCTCTTTTTTGTAAATACTTAGTCGAAATACTAGCCTGTCAGAATAATAATAATAATAATAATACGTTAATTTCAGATGACTGGGTCTCTCTCACCCTATGTTGTATTATTGAGATATATGATGATGATGATACTGTTAAGCATATCTATGTATTCAAATTACTGTAATAACTAAGTGAAAAAATTATATGGTATTTAATTAACCCGCTCAGACCGGGGACGTCTTTTAAACTATATTCCTTAATCAGCCAATTCTATTTAGCCTGGAAGAGACTTTTCGAATTGGACATATAGTCTGCTTTCACCCCTTCACTTCGAGGAAATACCAGTAAAAGATGCCAATGAATTCAAAGGGTTAAAACTGACGTGAAAATATTCTCTACCTCAGCCTTCTTTACCTCCATCCTCCTTTGCTTATGACTCTGGCTGGGAATTACGTACTTTGCAATATATTTTGGCTAACGTCAGACGATTTTAGGACACCCAAGACCTACCTAGAACTCCAAACATGTTAAAAATATCAAGATTATGGTCCTGGCTTACAATAAAGAGTATCATATTTAAGATTAACGTTTTGGGTGAGAATAAGGAGTATAACTTTTTCTTTTATCTGTGTGTAGCTTACGATAAATGATTTTCCTCAACTCACACACACAGCAGCGAAGGATTAAACAGTCCACATTCCTTATCACTCCATAACTATTCAGACAAATTACAAGACTTGGAGATTATTACCAGAGCCATGACCTGCATTTGGAGAGCAACGTTAGCATAAACACTAATAACATTCTGATCATCAACACAACAATTAAGAGAATTTCCATACCTGCCTTCAACCGCACTGACAGCACCAAAACACCAACATCAGGCCTATAATTAACCACGAATCGGGGTTAAGGTAATCCGCGTAGCTTACCCATCCATGCCTTCAGTCAATGCTTATAAAATTCTAAGCTGTGTAACAATAAAAGCTGGGCAATAATGAATGAAAAAAAATGCAAAGTAGTATATCCTTGCTAATCAATACTTATCATAATCTAACCAGTAACTAGACCAAATATTTTAAGAACACTTAGGCTTTTCCCATAATAATACAGAACCATTACTCGTACCAAAATTAATGTAGTCGATGTCAAAGTACAAATATCCAAAAAGCATATATTGAGTGTATCAGGCAGTCTCTTTTTCTGTAGTAATTCTATTCATCTCCATCTGATTTTCTTGTGTACAAATAACCAGTGATTACATATTGTTAGTGTCAAGTAGCATATATATTTAGCAATTATATAATTATCAGTGGCAGGCAGTAGAAATATCGAAGGATTATATACTATCCATACATTAAAATTATCCAGTGATGATATAATGCCAAGTGTCAAGTAGTCTCCTTATTTATAACAACTGAAGGCAACCTCATCTGATACAATCAAACAATTAAAAAATATATTGTCAAGCAGTGGTATCCAAAAATTTTATATCAATAACTTCACGTTGTACAAACATCCAATGATTATGAATTGTTTGTGTCAAGCAGTAAAAATACCATATAATTCTATATAGTTAAGTATCAACCCCCTTCCTTTTCTACGACAATTAGAAGTAACCAGTAATTATATATAATTAATTTCACATTGTACATATACTCAGTGATTATAATTTATTAGTGACAAGCAGTAAAAACAACTATTAATTATATGTAGTTAATTATCAAGCCTGCCCCTTTTCTACAACAACTGGAGTGGTGCTCATCTATAGCAATTACGGAGGCAGCATTGTGTTGGTTGTGTGAGTGGCAGGCAGGGAGGCAGGGCGGCCGTGATTCCGCTGCTCTATACACTGCCACTTTAACAAGCACCCACCATTGATTACCGATATTTGCCTTCCTCAGTCACGTTTTTCTCTGCTAAACTTTTCCCTCCCTCTCGTTTCCTCTTTTACTCTCAGCGGAGTTTTACCTCACAATTAATCCTTCCGGGAGTAGTGGCAGGTTACGTAAAATCAATTTACTATTACGGCGTGGCATGAGCACTAAACTAGGTTGTTTATACGGGACTGCCATTGTCGTGATTCTCTGACGGTTCCTACACATTTCTTCAACAATTTAAGAAACGCATCAGTTTATTAGTCCTAAATCTATTAGCCTGACAGTACAACATACACAATCTTCAAGAATATCAAATGGTTAATTGTTATTTACAGTAACCGCTACGTAATAATCTATACTTTTTATGGAAAGCACAAACGTGGGGGGGGGGGCTCCCAGGTCATACTACTTTTGACATGACGGATTGCTCTATAGAAAAAAATAATGAATGTAAAAATTTAATTATTCACCGTTATTGCTGCACAGGTAAGGAGGGAAGCGATTCTTAAGTGGACACTCTTGAACATATGACACTGTAATAAAGAAAATTTTAGAATACAGGTGAAAGTTAAATTTCTACTATTAACAGTAACTGCTTGGTAATAAATAAATTATCGAGACAGAGGAAGTGCATGAGGAACAGTGGCGGTCCGTCAATACACTTTCACCATATGGCAGTGCATTTATCAAATATTCCTCGAAACACCCTCTGCCAGGTAGCTAAAAATGTAAGAGTAATAGCAGGTCCTAAAAAAAAAAAAAAAAAAAAATGAGATGCACCATTATGGGGAGGGCTGCTAACGTCATAAAACATTTATTATACGGCCGTGCAATAAAATAATCTAAATTATATCAGGCAGGTAAATCTCCACTATTTACAGTAATTGCTGAGTAATAACAAATAAATAAAAGAACAGCGGGCGAGTATGAAAGGTATCGGCGGGCGGGAATGCAGGCAAACAGAAACGGGAGTGTGTGTGTGTGTGTGTGTGTGTGTGTGTGTGTGCGTGTGCGAGCCGCCGGAGTCCGCTCATCATAATTATAAACAATATATGCCTCTTGGAACGGCCGGTCCTCTGTTTGCTGAAATCCGACTTCCGTGCTGATATAAGAGATTATTCCTGTGCGGGAGTCAACAGCGCGCCGCGGAAGGTGGGCCCGCTCTCTCCGCCGTGTTGCAGCCTCCGACATGCACGAATCTTTGCATCGTATTCTCGTCGGGCAAGACAGCTCCCTAACACTTCCTCGTTACTAGTTTACTTGTTTACCTTTACGTTATTATACACCTGCATGCTGTCCAAGTAATCTACGTCAATACAAAGAAAGAAACACCCAACAGACAGGAGAAGAATAGGCTGGAACGTGCAAAATTAATCCCTATGAAGAACTAGAAACCATTCTAAGCTGACGAGAATACGAGTCTTTGGTTCCTGGATACCGAAGCTGGGGACGGCTTACTGGCTACACAGATAAAGACAAATAGAGAGAAAGTCAACAGGGAGGTATTGGGCTGGAGGGAGAGAGGGAGGGAGGAAAGGGAAGGAAGGGAGGGAGGGAGGAATGGGATGGAAGGAACGGCACAGCTTCCGCCACCTACCGCTGCCTGCCTGCCCTGCCTCACTCACTCCACACCACACCATATCGCTTTAGAGTACCACGCATTAAACCACACCACACTACACCACACCACAGCACTTCATAATATCAGATCACAACAAGTCAGTTTAAAATATCACATACCGTTCGTACCACACCACACCACAATTTCACCCCACATCGCATTTCACACCGCCACACCACACCACAGCCCTTTACAATAACACATACATCACACCACATCACATCACACCATATAACATCACAATATCACACCACACCTACATAACAAAAACCCGCAACAATACTCCCACAGACCAAATATTTCATCATAATTACCATTTAGTCCACAGAATGTATAATGTTAATAACATGAAGATCTGATGAATCGTATTCCAAAAATTTCAAGTACAATTTCTAACTCTAGCAATAAGGTGACGTCTTTTAATTCTTGTTCCCTGGAGGCAATTTTGTTTAGCTTAGGTAAGGCTGCATTGAGTGACGGGGTTAGCGAAGGCTCTGCGGTATTATCCACCAATTTCTAAAAACTCTCCTAATCTGAACAAAAATTATCTGACACTACACATAATTAATTATAAAAAAGACACGTCGTACTACAGGGGATATTCAACAAATGAAAACCTATTTAACCAAATCCAAGGGTGTGAAAAGAAAATCCCAACTACACTACCGAACAAATAATAACATTGGAATTCATCAAGAAATTTCCCAAACCCAAAATTAATATTTTAAAGAGTCTACAAGAAAAAAAGCAGCGCCAAACACACAAATAATTCAAAGCGGGAAATATGAGTAATATTGTCCGCTGGCAGCAGAAGATCTATAAATGTGTCCTCGTACCCAATGTCCTACTCAATAAACACAAAAACCTATTAAAAGAACCGATGTCTACAAACAAAAATTCGAAAAATACAGTGGCAGACACATGAATCAAAGTAAACAAGTCGCGCAATCTCACCTAAAAATTCATTCGATAAACTACAGCTTTTATAATTAAAAATACTTGACTAGTAAAACGTCCAAAAATTGCGGTTTCAGTCATACCCTAAAGAATGTGAAAAGAATTTTAATACAACTGTCTGGCGGTAGCAGTACTTTATTCCAAAACTAGGTGTCACTTTATTCCAAGTATTAGTCAAATTAGAAAGATAAAAATAAAATACGTAAGACACCAAACAACAATAAGACTGACCTGCACAAAGAAAATATCACCAAAACACCCATGACATAAATAATAAATTTAAAAAAAAAATCGGAACAATATAAACACAAAATCAAACCCCATCAGGATACTATACAAAACCTTATCACCAGACAAACATAACATACATGATTTTAAAAAGCAAGGAAAATTATCTGGCATTAGCGATAATTAAGAGAGATGTCACTGTACTCCACGTGTTAATCCGTATGCGAAAAGATATTAAAAAAAAAAAAAGACTACGGTCTACAAAGGACACTTCCAAAAACAATGAAAAGCGAGAGAACCAAGTAAAATTGCCCAGCAGTAGCTAGAATAAAATATAAAGAGATATTGAAGTCAACGTGCAAATCAATATGCGAAAACAGATATTAAAAGAATCCAGAAGCAAAAACAATTTTTTCCAAAAACTCAACCCCAGACACACAAACAATAAAAAACGAGAGCCTGACTGGGGGAGGGGGAGGAGCACAGGGAGGGGAGGGGAGGGGAGAGAGGTGGGGAGGGGGGATGACGTCATAACTCAGGGTCAGCTTTAAGTCCGCTTTGCATTTTTTTTTCCGACCCGTCGCATTCAGCATTAAAAAAAACAGCAACATTGTTTTATTCTGGGCGTGTAGGGGAGGAGAGGGGTGTGGGTGGGAGGGGGTGGGGGTGAGGGGGAGTAGGGGAGTAGAGGGATGGTGGTGTGGGTGTGAGGGGATGGGGGTGAGGGGGCATTTGTTATGGTCACAGCCCTTCAATGCATAACCACGTGCACTTGTTAAACTGCTTCCAACCCAGGACACTTTTTTACTATTCTTACTCTTGCTCCCTACAAAGACTACCAGTTCGCTGTGTGGAGTGTCTGAAGGGGTTAAAGAAAGATATTCAAAACCTCTACAGATAAAAACGTCTCTTAAATTGCACAAAACAGAGACGAGACAAAAAGGATTAGTAACCGTAACATAAGCTGTTATCATAATGAAAGGGCACACCACTTCACTGCCCTATTTTTCACCTAACTCCTGCTGCTGCCAGACGATTTTATCAAGCTTGCGAGAACTCCATATCAGTGAAGTCTTCCTTGAACTGTAGAGAATCGTCAGATTTTAGCAAGAATATGAAAGTCGCCTTAGTGTTATACATTTCATTTGAAGCAGGAGAGAAAAATATCAAGAATCCCCAGACTGTGAGTTAACTAAGAGATAACAAATTAATGAGCTCCCAGGAAATGTTATCTAGGTAAAGAACAGTATCATCATCATCGTCACTGCCTACAGCTGGTCGTGCGTGGGTGGGCGGAGTGACACATTACATTCAGCAGCGGGGTAAAAAAATAATGCCGTTTTATTTAAAGGTGATATCGCCCTTCCATGTAGGTCAGCTGATGAGCCTGGGCCACGGAGGGGTTCTCTTTCGGGTTCGATTTTTGGGCTCTCTCTTTCTTATCATTTGGGGTTCTCTTTATCAATTTTCCTTTTGAACTATTTTTTGCTGATTGTGGGTTCCCTTTGTTTTATTTACTTTTAGTGGGGTCTCCTTAGGGGGTTCTCTTTTGAGTATTTTAGGTTCTCTTTTGGGGTTCTTTTCCTTTTGGGGGTTTTACTCTCTTCTCTTTTCAGGCGTCCTTTTTTCTATTCTGCTGAGACATTTTCCTTGTTTTCTCTATTTTGTTTTTTTAGTTCGCCATGTCAAGTTTTTGCTATCTTTGGGGATTCTCTTTTCGTTTTGTGGGTTCTGTTTTCCGTTGGTTTTTGGTGGGGTTTTCCTTTTGGGTACTCCGGTTTTATTTTTTTGGTTCTCTTCACTTTTTAGTGATGAAGTGATGGATATAGCATTGGTAACTACAGAGATCAATTTTACTATCAATAAAGCATTATTGGTGTGGTGCCTGAGTTCTTAATAATCTCTTTTTGTTTTTCCTCCACTTTAACTTTTTTTTGTATTAGTGGTGAAGTTGAGATGTACTTTAATTACCCGTTGATAGTACATATTGTAGTTATTAGCACTACCGCTGTTCTGGGGGCTTTTTTTTTTTTTTTTTCACAATAATTTTCTTTTTTATGCTCCCGGTGCACTGGAGGTGATGCTAACTTTTTTTTTTTTTATTGTGTTCGTTGTGCGGTGTAGCTGTCTTTTTTATTTTATTTCTGTTCCTTTAAGTTCTTCCCACTGTTGCTGTTTTAGCTGTTGCTGCTGGAAGTGGTATGAACCGTGTTTTAGCAGTAACAGTAATACTGGTGATACAAATATTTCTTATGTTAGTGGTGGTAGTTGCAGTGGTTATAATAAATGTGATAGTGACAGCAATGTTGATGTTTATCCAGCTATAGTGGTAGTGAGAACGGTCAGTGGTCGCGATTATATTGCTGATGTCTGATGTGAATGACAGTAATAATATTCTTGGTGGCGATAAAATTTCCGATATTGATGTTGCTGGTGCTGTTTTCGAGAGATGGTGGTGGTGGTGCTATTATTGATGCTGTTAGTTACGGAAAATAATAAGTAATGATAATAATGTTTTCAGCAAAGGTGGGGATGCCACTTCTTCACAGTAACCTACTATAGGTGGTGATGATGGTGGATGTGGCAGTGATTATTATTCAGAGATGTTTCTCTTGGTACTGGTGATGGTAGTTGATAATATACTGTATTCCGATAAACTGGAAAGATAAGTTTTGTGACAGTGAATGTAATCGCCGTATTGCTAAAGCTGTATATGCTAATTATACTTACATTCTTTTACTTGACACATACAGTTGACCGTGCAAATTTAGACAGACACATAATTATGTATTAAAGATGATACTGACGATGCCAGCAATATGAACTGAATCAGTGCGAAATTAGCAACACAAAATAAATTCTACCCATAATATTCTTTAAAACATGACTGCCTTACACTGACAGACAGAGATATGATGGTAGGTATTATACCTAACCTTAATATTTAGCTTTCTGAAACTGGATTTCTTCTTGCTAGCTAGTAACCATATATTTAATTCTGTTAGCACAGACTGATCTATGTAGTTTCATTTAATAAAACATTCAAGATGCACACACACACACACACACACACACACACACACACACACACACACACACACACTGAAGTATACACGTAAAGGCAAATACACAAAACAATCCACCATTATACACACACACACACACACACACACACACACACACACACACACACACACACACACACACACACAGAGTCCCGCCAGAAGCTTAACACATTCCGCCTGGCCCTAATACAAACTGCCCGCCTCTCCCCTTCCAAGAACTCGCCCTCTAAACTGCCTAGGCTTCACGTCCACAATTTCTACACACACACGGACACACACACGCTTACTATTTGCAGTGTGTAATATTCAAATTCTTGGTGTTTACATGATTCTGACTATCCCTTTTAGTGCCGCATATTCTTTGGTACTTTACTGCAATTAACGCCAGGCGATTTTATTCAACTGATCATGATTCCAAGCAGCCTGAGAGCTAACACTAAAATCATCAATTCTCTCACTGTCAGGACGCTTTTAGTAATATAGTCCAGCTAATGTCAGACGATTTCATTCAGCTAAGTTATTCGTATGAGCTCGGCTGTTTCATTCCTTTCCTTTCTTTCATTTCCTTTTTTTTTTTTTACTCTATACATTTAGGAAAGCATCAGGAAAGAATATGCTGGACTCATGCCTTTTGAAACATATTGGCGCCTCACTTTTACATTATTCCAGTAAAAAAAAAAAAAAAAAAAAAAAAAAAAAAAAAAAATGGTTCTATTCTGTGTAGGGAAAAGTAAAATGTCAAAATCTATGTTCACGAACATTTCAAGATTACATTAATCTGGAGAATTTTTGCACTTCGGTCCCTTCAATCGTTTTCGTGAGAGTTCGTATAAGGGATAATAATATGACAAACACATGTTCAGTTTGTTATATTCCAATTTACATGGCGAACAATTTTAAAACACCCATATTCCAATTAAATAATCTCCTTCAAATATACATAATTATCACTGTCAAATCCACCTATCTCATTTTAAAGACCCTTATAACGATTTAATATACTAAAATCATTAACATATACGTAACTATCACCCAGTCAAACCTATTTCTCTTATTTCAAAGACGATGTTTCCACTTACGAATCCACCTGTGATCTGCCCAAACCCCCATTTCATCATCATCATCATCATCATCTTCCTCAACTCAGGCACACATAATCCTATCAACGTGTACTTAAGGGTAAATGATATGAGAGATAATAACAAAGGGGTGATAGCTAAAATGAATCTATCATCATCATCATCATCATCATCCCAATTGGTCCACAGAGAAAAGCACACATCACAGCCTCGTCTATGTGTACTGCTGTTCATTTGTCAGTTCTTGTGCTACTCGTAAGATGCCTAAATTTTAAAGGCAGCTTCCCAAAATCCCTAAAAGAGAGCTTGCTTAATCCCCAAACTTACTGAGAGAGAGAGAGAGAGAGAGAGAGAGAGAGAGAGAGAGAGAGAGAGAGAGAGAGAGATTCCTTCATTCGAAATCCAGTAATCCCCGCCCCGGTGCTGGCCGTCCCTAAACTATACTTAGTGAGCATCAGACAACACTCATCCGTCACTGGGGATTTATTTTCAGAGGGGGTCATAATGAATCAACTCGCTGGTAAATAGTAGGATAAATTAGCCCATTAATCCCGGCATCCGCTTTACACACACACACACACACACACACATATCTCTCTCTCTCTCTCTCTCTCTCTCTCTCTCGTGGTGAGGGTGTAAGGAGGGCTAAGGATGGAGAGGGGGATGAGTGAGGAGTGTAAAGAAGTAAAGATGGATATTTGACAGGGTGAACAGGGACAGCGAGACAGAAAAATGAGGAAGTAGGGGTTTGACAAGCTTAATGACTGACAAAATATAAGGAAAATGAGGAAAATACAAAGATGTAAAGTATGAAGAGGTGAAGGCAGATGTGTGATGAGGTGGAAGTGGAGGAAACATCAAGACAGAAGCATAGAGCCGTGGGAATGTGAGGATCTGGAGGCAGTTGATGTACAAAGAGAGGATGTGATGTGGTGGACAGCTGGTGATACAAAATAATAGATTAATGACATATGAAGAACAAGCAGTATGGGAAAAACGAAACTGTCATGAAATTCTAATATTTCTTAATGGAAAAGTGTAAGATGAATGAATGATAAGACGGTTAAGTGTGGGATGAACAAATATGTCGTAATGAATGAAGAATATTATAGTATGCTGACTCTTAGTGTATTAAAGGTATTTCATTTTATTCACTGTATACCGTATGTGATTAGTAAAATATTTATCTATTTATCTATCTACTAAAGTGAGGAATACTTGGGTACAAATCATGAATGATATACAGCCGAAAGAATGAATAATAAAGCAGTGAACTAAGTGAGAGATGAAGCAATGTGTAGTACTGAGATTAGAATAGAACATGCTGATGCAGGTGGAGAGCACTGGAACAGAAAAATTTAATAATCCGAGAGAAGTGCACAATATTACTCTCAGAACGTGATGCATAAGCTGACACATGCACTCAGTATAAAAATGAAAGCAGACAATTCAAGCCACATGAAGTGTCGCTAAAAGGTTAATATTAGTTTCCTGAACATCTCCTGTGTGACTTTCCTATTCCTTCCTTTCCCTTATGATTCCTTCCTTCCCTTCAGTCTCTCTTGTTCTCCACCTTTTCTTCTCTTCTTTATTTCTGTTCCTCTATCTCACTTTTCTCTCCTCTTTCCATCTCCAGCCTCTCCTAGCCCCTTTCCCTACCCTTTCCCCTCTGGTCCCTCCTAATCCTTACCTCCTACCATCTCCTCTCTCCTTCCTTCTCTTTCTCCCTTCCCGTTCCTCTCCTGTCTCTCCAAACATCTCATCCTTTCTCCCTACCCTTCCTGTTCCTCTCCCTACACCCCCCATCAATCCCTCACAGACATCCTTCTCTCCTACCATCCCATACCTCCTCATGACCTACCATCCCATCTTCCCTTCTCCCATCCCCTCCCTCTCATCTTCTCCCCTCCATCACCTCGTGGTCCCCTCTCCCTCTCTTATACCCCCCTCCTTCTCCCGCCCCCGCTCCTGCCTACACCCCCACAACAAAGTTTTCATTCAGCTGACCGGGAAGTAAAAGTTGACGAACATTAAAGCCGAGTTGCCATCCCACAGAGCGCCGGCGGGAAAAAACAAATGGCAATCAGTGACAATACATTTAAAGGGACACGCTGATCAAGGCACTCTTTATTTATGCCAGGGAGCCAATTATAAAGAGCAATATAGTTTTGATGCAACACACAGAAGAAACAACTTTTGGCCGGGGTTTGTTTATGGAGGGCCAGCTGCGAGTGTGGTGGGGGGGAGTCGGTAGTGGTACATGTGCTTTAAAAAAGAGCTGGGTGGTGGCGGTGCTGGATGCTCGCATTTTTAATTCTTAAAGAGCATACGACAAGCCAGTCCCTCATGCTATGTAGGTGAGACAGCTCCAGTACTAATGACGCATATTTTCATTACTTCATATTAGTAAAGCAATGAGCATATATCACTATCAATACTCTGTTCCTATTTGGTTAATTATATATTTGCATTTCACGATTCATCAATTTATCTACTAACGGCTATAAAACTCATTAACGTTCTTCTCCAAATCGCTGATTCATTAAGAAATTTTCCTAATCAGTAATTCCCTGTAATAAAGAAATTGTTTTTAAAAATCCTCTGCAGTGCACTGAAGGCTGAACCTGAAGTGAGGAAATAATATTAAACACAAGCATGGTACAGACGTGCCGTATGAAATTAATGAGATTTCTTTCTCATGATAATTTGCTGAGTGTGGTTAGTTCATCATTATGACATGGAGATAATACTGCGTACATCCAAACTAAGCAAAGAATGGTAATTACTCTGTCTTACACGATATAAGATAAATAGATACATATTCAGATTTATTCAAACCTTAGTCTGCCCTATTTATGAGAGAAATGATCATTTGAAGTAAATTCTATTAACACAGACTTTAATTTCCGGCTGGAGTGTGTGTGTATATATATATATATATATATATATATATATATATATATATATATATAGGTGCAGTAAGGTAACCAATATACAATTTGATCAGTTTGCAAACTGTTACTATTATATAGTAATTGAACTGATCCTTCACTGCAGCAATACAACGTACAGTGAAGCATGTAAAGAACAATAATTATACAACAACTGAAAAAGAACATCTCCTACATGATCAGTCTGATATGCAAACAAAGATTTTCTTGAACATGAAATATTAAGAACTGGATGTAATTGCAAATCTCATATATTACAAAAACAGGTATGGTATAATGATCTCTATGTTCATAAATAAACCCCACAATATTTACTTATTTATTTTCCTATTTATTTATATTGACATCGGTTTTATATATACAGCTTCCCTTACTAAATTAATGGTTTAAATTTCATTTGGATCTAGTTAAAAAACTAAAGATACTAACGAACGCAAACAACAGAGGAGGATAGTTCCTGAGCGTGGCTGGCCCGATATTGGCTCTATACTTTTCTAAAGAGATTAGTTAGAGTTGGCGGAATGGTGCGTGATGAGGGCTGACCGCAGCACTACACACACACACACACACACACACACACACACACACACACACACACACACACACACACACACACACACACACACACACACCGTGGACAACCTAATTATATACCTGCCAGCCAAACCAAACTACTTGTACGTCGAGGCAGCACACACGTACCGAGGTTTGTCTGCTCTGGTGGATTAGGATATATCATGCCTCTATTTCCTCACTGATTAACTTTGTACATCACACCTTAATATTTTCTTGTATGCTACTGAGGCAAACCGTCTCGATATAAAAGACAAAAATATACAAGGGAATATTTGCCTTTTCTAAACAGTGACTTTCTTTTTCTGGCCAACAGACGATTATAAGATGCACTGCACTGAATTCTCTTGGTGAGGAGGTTAATAAAGACTATTATTTTCTAACATCTCTAGTTCAAAATGTCAATCTGTGCTGGATAAAATCATCTAAAGACAGCAAAAAAGAAACTGATAAAACGTCCTAGGGCAAATGTGATTATGGTATAACATGTAAAATCAATTGCTGTGGAAAAGGTACCACCAACTCCATGTTGAAAAAAAATGCAACTGTAGCAGCAGTCTCGGCATGGTATTATCTCCGTGTCTGCTGTAACCTGGATAATGTGTTTCCTCTAAATGCTGGAGAAACTGCCGAGCACGGGGAAGTATGAAATCTCTATGACAACGAGAATGACAGCAGCAACAACCTGGTCGACAGAGGTCCCCAGATGATAATAACCCCGGGTCTAAAATCATATGAGAGATCTACTTAAGTTCACCGAGAAAGCAGAACAAGTCACTAAGAAGGTGTGTTCCGAAGTCTTCTCACGCCAGTTAGAATCAAGGGAACAATTAGGCTCAGAGAAATACCCAGGTGATAAAACCCCGCGTCTGAAACCACTTACGACATCCACTTGCGTTTATCTAAGAGCAAAACAAGTCGCTAAGAAAGAGGTGTTACAGTCTCCCCATGCCAGCTGGAATCAGGGGAACAATTAGGGTGACAGCAGTAGCCGGATCGCATAACTCCCGTGTCTGCAGTCACCTGGGAGATCCATTTGTGTTTACCTCGAATGCATTATGAGGCTGAGTGGCGCGACATGGCCCCTACATAATGAGCGAGATGACCCCCATTTGCCAGTAATGAGGCTGTGAGGGTGGCTGAAGACAATGGGGAGGGGAGGGGAGGGGAGGGGAGGGGAGCAGAAGGGAAGGGAGAGGAGAGGAGAAGAAGGAGGGGAATGGAGGGAAAGGGTAGAGGTGGGGGATATGCATTCTGCTGCCTATTAACTGTGTGTGTGTGTGTGTGTGTGTGTGTGTGTGTGTGTGTGTGTGTGTGTGTGTGTGTGTGTGTGTGTGTGTGTGTGTGTGTGTGTGTGTGTGTGTGTGTGTGTGTGTGTGTGTGTGTGTGTGTGTGTGTGTGTGTGTGTGTGTGTGTGTGTGTGTGTGTGTGTGTGTGTGTGTGTGTGTGTGTGTGTGTGTGTGTGTGTGTGTGTGTGTGTGTGTGTGTGTGTGTGTGTGTGTGTGTGTGTGTGTGTGTGTGTGTGTGTGTGTGTGTGTGTGTGTGTGTGTGTGTGTGTGTGTGTGTGTGTGTGTGTGTGTGTGTGTGTGTGCCTTCTTCCTTCCTTCCCCTCCCCAGGTCCTTCCACGTCGGACCTCCCACGGTAAAAAAGAGCCAAGTGCATAATGCTAAAGGACGCAATTTCTCCCCCCCCTCCTCCCTCTCCTCTCTCCTCCCTCTCACCTCCTTCCTCCCTCCCTCCCTCTGCTGCATCATCCTTTCCCTCTTCCCTCATCTTCCTCACCTCTTCGTGTTTTCCTCCCCAAACGAACATAGTCTGTCTTCTATTTCTTTCTACATCCTTCTCATCCACACTACTCTCCTCTCCACCCGTTTTCTCGCTTTCATATCCTCTGTCACTTTTCCCTTCTCTTCTGTCCCTTCCACGTTACACAGTCCTTCCTTCCTTCCCACTTCATCTTGGCTTAATCATTCCTCTCACCTCTCCCGTTTCGCACATCTTCGTTCTCCATCTCCTTCCTCTCCCTCCGTCAACAACTGGGAGCGGGATTCTGGAACAAATTTACAATCGATTCCCCCTCTCGTAACTCACAATTGTTTTTCCCTGGGACGTGACGGAGAGTGTAGAATATTGCCAAGCCTTTTGTTCTTTCTGCAGAAACAAATGTTGCTTATGACACGTAAAATTATCACAGCGACTTTTTTTTTTTTTTCGTAGGAAGGACATGAAAAGGTTGCTAAAGTATTTCCTTGTTTCTAGTTCTTTCTGCAAAAACAAATCTAAGTCACTACATAGTCAATTGTAAATGATTGTGAATCCGACTCTGGTTCTTTTTTCTACGCCCATCCACATCGACTGAATTTATCTTCTCTACTGTACCTCCTCGGTCTATTTTTTTTCTTCTTCACCCCCTACGTTGCACCTGCATCTTCTCTTCATAACCTCGTAAGTCATTCTTCCTTAAACCCTTCCCTAAAATAACTTAATAGTTCACACTTTTGTTAATTCCTGATGATTTACTTCAACTGAGGAAAGGTCTCTCGTGAGGACTGGGGTTGTTGTAGGCTATGTTTAGCCCCTCCAATTCGTAAAGCGTATCCTAAGGTGCATATAAACGTCTGGACACAGCAACACTAAGAAACTGTCACCATACTGAAGGGAATAACTCTCTTCCTTCAATTATCTCTCTCAACCAATCCTTAGTTATTATCTTTCCATTCACATTCTGCCAATCCATAGCTTATCACTTTCTAATTCCTATTTAACCAATCCCTCTTTCTTACTGCTTGTCATCCAATCCTTAACTGGTCTGTCTAATTATCACAATCTCTTTACTCTTTCCGTCCCTCCTCTCCAAGCATCACCCAACCTCTCTACCTCTTACATCATTTGGAAGAGCACCCCATGCATTCCTTCCCTCCCAGTGCCCTTCTCCCCGTCCCATCTCCATCCCACCAGAACTATTACCCTCACCACCGTCACCTGTCAACCCCTTCTCTTTCTTCCTTCCTTCCACTCCCTCCCTGACCACCTCTTCTGCACATATCATCTGGAATCACACTCCCTGCCTCATACTCTACATTCCTTTCTCATCTCATCTCTACTGCCCTCACTATAGATAACATTCAGCTTTGCCTACTATCCTCGCTGCACATTCTGTTTATCGATACACTCCTTCAATATTACGCTGTATATTTTTACATTTCTTTCCTGTTCCATCCCCATCCCATCAGAACTACTGCTTCTTACACAACCATCTCCCCTCAGCATCATCCCCCCTTTCTTTCCTTCCCTATTTCCCCACCTCTCTCTCTCTCTAGATCCCACTCCCTTCCCTATTACTTTCAATGCACACGCCTTCACGTTTATCCCTACCTCTCCCTCTCTTCCTTCCCTCTTTCTCACGCCTCCCCCACCAAAGCGCAGTGCCTCCCCTTCTCTTCCTCCTCCTCCTCCCTCTTCTCTCCCTTCCCTCCACTCTCCCACCCCTTCCCTCCGCACTGCCCACACATTAAAGAGCCTGAATGAATTACCGTTGATGCCGTAGGAAAAAGTTTGAAAGACGCAATGTTTGTGTGGATGCTATATTTGCTTACCCTGTTTACGGCTAGTGGTGGTGGTGGTGGGGAGGTGAGAGAGAGAGAGAGAGAGAGAGAGAGAGAGAGAGAGAGAGAGAGAGAGAGAGACAGACAGACAGACAGACAGACAGTGTGTGTGTGTGTGTGTGTGTGTGTGTGTGTGTGTGTGTGTGTGTGTGTGTGTGTTCTGACGGGGAGGGGGGAGTTGAAGTCTACACAAAAACCATTCCCTTGGTAAGAATATCAGAACATTAATCCCCTGCGTGATACGACACTTATACATCATTTACAAAAGAAGAAAAATCTATCTCAAGGTAATGAAAAAAAATCACTCACCCTCTTTCACACTTACATCCCGACAATAATCCATCCACCCACGCAATCCCCTTACTTCCATTCCTCTCTCTCTCTCTCTCTGTCTCTCTCCCATCCCTCTCTCTCTCTCTCTCTCTCTCTCTCTCTCTCTCTCTCTCTCTCTCTCCACATTCACCGTCAAAGTTTCAGTACAATAACGAGACACTTTTTTCTTTTTTTTAAATCCAATTCTGGCCAACTTGTCATTGTGCGAAAATCAGGTGTGTCGATCAGTCAAGTGGTGGAGATTGTTAGAGGTTAACAGAGTGGCAATACGCGAATGGGGAGGAGGTAGATGAGGGGAGGGAGCAAGAGGAGAAAGACTTGAAAGGAGAAAGTGGGAGGGGAGAAAGAAAAGGAGTGTCATGGAAGGTACTGTACAAGAGGGGATGGAGAAGAGAATAGGGGGAAGGCATGAGATGGGAGGGAGATGAGGAGAGGGAACGAAGTGGTTCATAAAGGTGAGGCCTCGAACTGGGATTTTTTTTTAACAACTTTCGAACACCACTAAGCATTTCATTTCTAATCTGTCAATTTCGTCCGAATTTTCACATCACAACCTCTTCAACCAATAACTGTACAACCATAGCTTAATATAACTACTCTGCATTTTCCAAAGTGCTTTGACGTCTTATTTTAGTGTATTCTTCCTGCCTCCAGATACTGCATTCAGCTCAGCGAAAATTTCGAATTCCTTGGGTTGACGAAGGCTATACTGACCTTGTCCTGCTTGAAGAGCTTCTCTAAAACTGAATAAAATCATCTTTTGCTAAAACAATATTAATTCACAAGTATGACTCTTAGAGAACGTGTTAGTATCTATGGTATTAACAATATAGGAAAGTTATATCGTTAAGTCTCCACGAATTCCTACCACATGAAATTCCTGAACTTCTTGCAACTCTTGCCACTCTTTCACATCCTGTCTCTCTCACTAAAAGCGCTCTTACTCTCCCTTTGACCTTGTACACCTCCCTTTTCCTCCCTTCTCTTTTCTTCTCTCCCCTTCTCTCTCTCCTTCCTTCTCCCTTTCTCTCTCTCCTTCCTTCTCTCATCCTTTCTTGTTCACCTTCCTCTCTTCTTCCTTTCCTTTTTCTTTTCCTCCACTCCTTTTTTCACACTTTAAGACTTCTCTCTCTCTCTCTCTCTCTCTCTCTCTCTCTCTCTCTCTCTCTCTCTCTCTAACACGAAGTTTTTTCCCCCAGCTTCCCACAGTCAACTCACCCTCTCAGCTCCCCCTCGCCTCTCACCTTACCTATTGCTTGGCTTCAACTCCCCTTTTGCCCTCTCCCGTCATATATTCGACCCTCTCATTCATCCCTCTCCTTCCTGCAACCCCTCTCATTCACCCCTCTCCTTCCTGCTACCCTTCTCATTCACCCCTCTTTTTCCTGCTATCCCCTCATTCGCCCGTCACCCTGCTACCCCTCTCATTCACCTCTCTTTTCCTGCTACCCCTCTCATTCGTCCCTCTTTTTCCTGCTACCCCTCTCATTCACCCCTCTCTCTGCTGCAGCTCCTCTCATCTTTCTCAATTACGGCAACGTCACGGCATTCACACCTTTTCTTTACTATAGTCAGTTTTTTTTTTTCACCTGACGTAACTGGGCCACTCCCACACTTTGAATACTAAATCTTGGTTACATGAAATTCGATGAAACTTAGCTATGAGGCATGAATGAGTCTCCTTGGTTACTAATCACTCTGACTTTAATCATACTACACCAGGTAACCAGGTGAGCTGGAAGGGTTAGGGATAATCGTCAGGTTAGAGCAAAACAAGCCACAACCGCTGCTTCTCCTGTTTCTTTGTTTTTCACCTTTATTTACTCACTTATGTCTTTATTTTTACATCGTGTCATTCGCTCCTCCGTATGGCCACTCTCTCTTCCCCAAACAGCACCGTCATGTCTCCTACACCCCCCCCCCTTCAGTCCGGTGACGTATTTTACATTTTAGTCTCATCGTTCACAGACTATTTTTTTCACTGACAAGACGTAAAGAAAGACATTGGTCCGTATTCCAGTCGGGTATGGAAGCTCCCTAACACCTCCTCCTAAGCGAGTTATTTTGCTCATTACTCCCTTCCTATCATTTTCTGTGTAATTCAAATCATTCAATTACCGCCATACTCAGCAAAAATAACATAGTAAAAGATATTACGTAGACGTATTCAGAAATAAATAGCTAAGGAAGAGATGCTAGAGAGCTTCCTTAACCGACGAGAATACAGGACATTATCTTACTCCTCCAATTCAAAAATCCATCTGAAATTAATAAAATCGTCCGGAAGATTGTATAATAAATAAAAAATACATATATGTCATGCGATCAAGGGGTTAATCTAATCATAATTTCTTTGATACATTTTTCTTTGATCTATTATTACAGTTTAATCATATATTCTGATCTGCTTCTCTACGATATCTCTCACACTGGGTCTTATTCTAGGGGGTACAGGAAGCTTCGTAGCACCTTTTTCTCAGTGATTTATTTTCCCTTTTACATCTTGACATTCTCGCGTGTGTTATTAATACCGTTTTAATTTCGATAAGGTCGGCATCAAGAATATACAAGAGGGCACTAAGGTGCAATGTGCAAAATAGAGCGCTATGAAAGAGGTGTTACGAAAATACCATCACCGCGACTCTTAGATTTCGTCGTCTGCACCCTCAAATCTAATCGCATTTTCTTTCCTCCCCCTTCACCCATCTCTACCTAATTTACTTCTTCCAGCAATACCATCCATCACCCTCTCTCTCTCTCTCTCTCTCTCTCTCTCTCTCCGCCAGCCCCTTACCTCCCTTCTCTCCAATTTCTCCTTTAACCTAACTACAATTTCTTTTGTCTATTTCCCCCTTCAACCATTTCTACCTAATTTGCGACTTAATCATCTCTCTCTCTCTCTCTCTCTCTCTCTCTCTCTCTCTCTCCCCTCCTCCTCACTGCCTCTCATTTATCACTCTCCCCAGGCCCTTCCCACACACCTCATCCATCTCCCCTCTCTGTCTTTTTATCCCCTCTTCTCTCTCTCTCTCTCTCTCTCTCTCTCTCTCTCTCTCTCTGCATTCCCTTTCCCCTTTCCACGTCTCCCACTTTTCAATCTCTCAGCCTCCTTGCCTTCCCTTCTTTCCTCTCAGACCTCTCTTTACTGTCTCTGTTATCCCTCTCTCCTTCCGCTGCCTCTTTTCATCACATCTTCTCACCTCCTCTTTCCTCTTCTTTGCCGCATTTTTTCTTTTCCCTCCTCCCCCTCCTCTCTTTTCTCCCTTTTTCTACTTCCGCTCCCTTCTCTTCTTTTCTCTCTCTCTCTCTCTCTCTCTCTCTCTCTCTCTCTCTCTCCCTCTCTCTCTCTCCAACTCTGAACACTTCTTCTCCCTTTTCTCCGGCATTTTTTTTCCCTGCCTCCTGCCCCTCCTCTCATCCCTCCTTTTATTATCGCCTCCAGTACTTCTCTCCTTCTCTCTCCATCCCTCCCCTTCTCCTTCACTTCCTCTCTCACCATTTCTCAGTCTCGTCTCTTCTCACGGTGTCTCCTTCACTATCCCTTCCTTCTCTCTTTATCTCTCCTTCTCTTCCCATCCCTCATTCTCTTTTCTCCCCATCTCTCCCCCTTTCCGTCTCTTCCATCACTCCTCTTCTCCTCTCTTGATCTCCCTCCGTCCCTCCATCTAACCCATTCCCCCCTCTCTTTCTCTCACCCACACGGTCCTAATCAAACACGGTCGGACTGAACGAAAAGTATGAGACACTTTCCCAAGATTCTGGAAAACCAAATATTGCGCTCTGTCCAGTGCATTAAAATATCTATCCTACAACACTCTCTCTCTCTCTCAGGAACACTGGGGCAGGGAAGTAAGCAAGCAAAGAGGAAACGCTAGTAGTGGTGGTGACGGTGGTGGTGAAGTTGGAGGTATTGGGGGAGAGAGAGAGACAGAGAGAGAGAGAGAGAGAGAGAGAGAGAGAGAGAGAGAGAGAGAGAGAGAGAGCCTGATGAAACTGCAAAATGGCGAGTCGCTATTGTTTAGGAGAACTCGCAACATATCAGCTTTGCAAAGTCGTAGTGGCGGCGGTGAGAGAGAGAGAGAGAGAGAGAGAGAGAGAGAGAGAGAGAGAGAGAGAGAGAGAGAGAGGGGGGGGGGGAAGTAAAGCCTTCGGTCCCTTGCATATTCACATGGTATATTCCGTGTCTTTACGAAGGCCTTCCCCTCGGCTCTCTCGTCGCAGCTTCCGTCCACCAACACAAAACGGAATTTAAAAAAAAAAAAAGATAAACTCCCCGTGATCACTCCAGTTAATTTATTAGCTCCAGGTAGCAAGAGAAAAATATGTGCCTTAACCCCTTCTATCCGACGATTTATTCAGCATTTCTTCTTCCTATCTCCAGACGATTTTATTTTCCCTAAGACTTTTCGAGCAGGACTAGTTAGTTATAGCATTCAATATTCCCTTCACTACTAGAGGTCTTTCTTAACATGAAATCGTCCGGTGTTAGTCAACGAGGATATAAATACAAAATGCGCCTCCATACTGAGCTAAAATAAATATCTAGATACGCTTCAAAATCGCTACTGACACTCTCTATTCCAGGACATCTGTTATATATTCCTGCTAATTCCAGACGGTTCTTTTAGCGGAGAGAAACCTTTTGAAAATGAGGGTTTGATAAAGTCTTTATTAACCTTGTCACTACGAAACATCTCCCCTAAACTGAAAACAATCGACTGTAGGAAGCAAAAATAGAATAAAATGACGTTCTTGGGCGGCAAGGGTTAATGTATCGTGGTTCACTATAAAATGCTATTAATTCCAGGCGGGGCGAGATCCGGCCAACTCAGGTAATGTAAACCGAGTGAGCCTTAATGTATAATTTTGGAAAACATCGTCGCCTAATCTCATTTTCGTCACAACAACAAAATTAGCGCTTAATCATCCCACCAAACTAACTTTGCGCCCCAACTTCTCGTATCATGCGTTCCACACGACACCAAGCTTTGTTTTTATTAAAGACCCTTGCCAATTTTTACCGTAAACACGTCTCCGTAACAATTATTATTACAGATCGTTTTCTTTTTCGCATTCTGTCATTTTAATATGCACTCCGGTTTTACTGTGAAGTGTTTGGTGGCTTTGTGAGTGACGGCAAACCAAGCACAAGCAATCTTATCCACACCTTATGCTTACGAGTTTTTAAATTCACCGCCAAAACTCCTGCACAGTGGTCGCAACCAATACCTGGACAACAAAGTCTGTTTTTTTATGCACTGGACTTCCTTATTTCTCTTGCATCTCTCTCTATCTCATCGGCAAAGCAAAGCAATCAATAACCCCGCTGCTTTCCTCCCATCCTTCCCCCTCCCTGTCTCCGCGCCCCTCTCTCTCCTCCTCTCCTCACTATACAGTACATACACTCATATTTTCCGTCTCATATCCGGAGAGGTTCAAGCAGGGCCAAAACTGCTGTGCCTTCTCAACACACAACATTTTAATATGTAGGTGTAATTCTTTCACTGATATTTTTCCTATTGTAACTCATGGTACTCTTAAATGTGACACTTTTAACCCCTTTAGGCCGACGACGTCTTTTTAATTTCATTTTTGATGCTGCCACATGATTAAATTTGCATCACCAAGCCAGCATAGTAGCGCAGTGACTAACGGACGCTATATCTATCCCCTTCATTTTATTTTCTTATTCCTACTGCTGTTGGATGATTTAATTCGGGTTAGGAAACCCGCAAGCGGTGAACAGATTAAACTGATCAAGGATAGCTCTATCCTCTCCAATCTCTTCCTTGTCTCCTAAGCTGTAGAAAATCGTCCGGGAGTAGCGGGAATATAGGAAACTTTTCTCCTCAGCTGCATAAAACCGTGTGCAGCTTAGAAGACACGTTTCCTATCTTCCATCTACTCCCACAGACAATATTATACACGCTAGTACACACCAGGATTAAATATAAAACTGACATCCTAGGGCTGAAGAAGTTAATGAGTCTAAACTTTACCCGGCCTGCAGCAGCGAGCCAAATTAGACAAGCACAAACTCAAGCAAAATTTTGGCTTACCTTCAACTTGCTCACGGCTTATAGCGATTAGTATTACAAGTGTGGATAAAAATACACAAATGAAAAATATGAAGGATAAGCATATTTTTTCTTCCAAAGTAATAGGTTAAATAAAAACTATAAAAAACTATACACAAATTCCAGTAGATATTTTCACACCTGACGCGAAATGTAATCCATCTAAGCAGTTACATTTTTCGACCTTCACAGCACGATATGTGTGTGGGATACTACAGTTGAACATACAGTATTACCATGTCATTACACAAAATACATAATACACACAAATGTGCTCACTCTTCCCATCTCTTCACACACACACACACACACACACACACACACACACACACACACACACACACAGGGGAGAGATTTCACCTACCACTGAAAATAATACAAAATCGGGGGACAGAAAAACAGGATGAAAACTGATAAATATCAAGTCTCAAAAAGTAATGCCTAATTGTCTCTAAAGTAAAAAAAAAAAAATGATACCGGAACAATCAGACAGGCACATACATACAGAAATATTGATGGACAGATATATAAACTACATTGGCGACCGGCAAAAAAAAAAAAAAAAAAAAAAAAAGGTGAGGATAGCCTAAAAAAAAAAAATAAATACATATGACAGATATATAGATGAACAAACAGATAAGAATATATACAGAAAGACATGCAAACACATAGACAGATACAGATAGACAGATAGAAAAGGTTTACTGATAATAGGCAGATAGACTGACTGACAGATAAAGAGAGCTCGAATTACATACATATAAAAAGACGGATATGTAGGTAGATAAAAGGACAGACAGGTAATGAGTGACGATCTAACCTGACTAGAGTGTTAGCAATGCACCTGACCCCTTCCTCTGTGCCCTGTGGAAAAAGTCATGATTCTTTACTCTCTCTCTCTCTCTCTCTCTCTCTCTCTCTCTCTCTCTCTCTCTCTCTCTCTCTCATAACCTGTCACGTTCCCCACGACCCCACACGGTAATTATGTACTTAAGATGCAGGCGCTTTTGATTACTGCAGTGCCAACTAATTAACCAAACCCGTGTCCTAGAACCTATGTATAATTATCAGGGATTATCACTGCCCGCAAAATTACGCCTTGTTTCTGAATAACTGGAATGTTGGTTTGATAATCTAAATGGCTATAATCAATGTGGATGATAATTAGGTTGTGTCTAAACTAATCTTTTTTCACCTCTTCTCAAGGCAGGAAGTTCCAAAGAAAAATAAAAAGCTAATGGTCGACAATAAACTTAATTTCTGTGGGTCATGGTTGGCGTAAATTAAAAATAAATCAATATTTATATATGTGTATCATACCCCATGCAGATTCGACGGTATTCCTGCAGCAGAAAGAAACCGTCTGGGGGCAGAAGAGTAACATGATAAAAGAGTCAGCTTGTCCCAGTGCGGTATGTAATTTCTGTCTATCTGAAATGCATCACCCTACATTATACAACAAATACATTCTTCATACACAATTCCCTGCCAATATGTCACTTGCACACACACACACACACACACACACACACACACACACACACACACACACACACACACACACACACACTTAAAATTCCACAAACATCCCTTGGCCATATAACTCTCAAATCAACCCCACTTTAGCAGGGGTGGGAAATGAGAGGGGTCAGTGAACACATTAGCGCGTTCTGATTCGGTGGGGAATTGGTGCTGCAGCGTTCACAAAATGATACAATTATACTGGTTCTTTTCAATTGGTTTACTGGGCAACTGCTGGGGAGGAAGGCAGGGAGGGAGCGGGGGTTTCCCTTAGTTTCCTATCAAGAGAGAGAGAGAGAGAGAGAGAGAGTAGAAGTAGGAGCAGTAGTAACAAGCACAGAAGTTGCAGCAGCAGCAGTATTAGCAGAGGTACCAGCTGCAGCATAGTAAGCAGTAGTCCCAACACCAAATAAAAACCAATGACCTTCAACGTAGCTACAAGGCTCTTACACAAAAAACCTCCCCTTCCAACTCCTTCCCCCTTCCCCTCCTGTACATCCCCCTTCCCCCCCACCTCCTTCCCGTTTCCCCTCCGGTACATCCCCCCTTCCCCCCCTAAGAGTACACCATCGGAGACATTACTATGAACACTAAGCTCCACTTCTCTTATTAACACTTCACTCAGCCAAAGACGCTAGGTTCTGACTAAGTTACTATAAGCCCTGAGCACTTTCTCGATGGCCCCTGAAATATTAAGTTCTTTAACTTGGGCGTTTTCCTTTTGATTCTCTTTGCTCTCCTAGTTAACATCAAACATTTTTATTCAGGTTTATGAGAGATCCTTCACTACGGATAATCCTCCGTAAGTTAAAATCATAATCATTGGCATGAGAAAAAGATAAAAACGTCATTGTTGTGAATGGGTTAATATTTCCAGTGTGCAGGCTGTCTTTTTTGTTTTTATTTATCTCCGAGCAATTTTACTCTACCTCATGAAAAACTTTAACTGCAGGTTAGATACAGCCATTTACAAAAATTTCATAATCGGCACGCCCTCCAGAGCCACATTATAATCGTCTGGTGATAACAGGAATAAACCAGAAAAATATTCATTGCACTGAAGCGATTACAGCAAATGCAGACACATACCCTAATATTTAGGGTCCGACTAAGGGCAGTCCTCATCATATGTCAGTGCCAGTGAACTATAAAATATCGAAAACTTTTTCCAAATACAGAAACTGGTAAATCACTCATAAAGAGCAACAGAATTTTAAAGGGCAATTTTCCTCTTACTCTGGACTTATTTGGAAAGAAAAACATATATATATAAAAAAAGGCCACTATAACAAGGACCTACTGGGTCTCCGAGTGGCATATGAATCTTAGCATTTTTATATCTTCAGCACTGATACATTTTGCATCAATTTCATACAGGACGATATTGAGGAGTAATGTGTAGAATAAATCAGTAAGGATGAGGTATCACGAAATCTCCCAAAGCCACTCAAATTACAGCCCACTGTCATGAGAACAGGATGTATGTAATCTGGGCATCACCTTCTGTAATTTATTTACTTCCACTTAGTATTAATTTACGTATGCAACATTTCCATTCATATTTCTACCAATTTCTTTTGGGTGTCGCTGGCGGGGTGTTTTATATGCTAGCGTAAGCCTCTCTCGCTCTGGCTGACTGGAAATAAGAGTGTGGGTGAAGCAGGAGGGATTTTGCTGTGCGAGAAACAAACTCGTATGTAAACGAAAACTGGAAAACAAAACAATCTGAGCCCCAACTGTGATTCTGTTCCTTTTTTATTCGACTCTGGGCATAGATTTCATAGCCCGTTCCCTGGGGCCCTGTAGTCCTTATAAAATATCACACAACTCCACACGATTTTTTGACACTGACACCCACCGCCAGTGATGATGTTTAACCATTCTTTTACAGTGCCTCGAAACTGTGTCAGAGCCTAATGCCCTTAACTAAACCAGTAATATCAGAGGGAGCTGCATAGAAGGGTAATCATCTTGCCTCATTACACAGGAGGCTCCGATGTGTAAAGGTATTATCGACTGCAACTGCACCTTGGATACATACATGTTCTGGACAACATCAATATAGGATCAAATATAAGATCAAATATAACACACACACACACACACACACACACACACACACACACACACACACACACACATACAGATTAATACCATCCATCAAGCGCTAATAAGAAAAAGTAGCTAACGATTTTTTTTTTTTTTTTTTTTTTTTTTTTTGCCTAAAATACATACGCTGCGACTGTACATGTATATACCATACATTATGAAACGATAATAAAATGTTGAAAAGTTATGTAATGCGGCCAATGTTGACGATTTTTTTTCCTGCGAGTGTCCATTATTCCGTATGAAGATGTAGGCCCTAAAATTATCGTACTAAGCATATCTACGTCATATTACGGTCTTAATAGCGCTACGTATGTCTATCGCGGAAATTATATCTACCGTATACCTCACTGGCCATATCGACAGCTCTCCAGGCATGTCCGTATTTTCTCTCCATGTATTCCTGTATTTTCACCGCAAGCATAAAAATACGACCCATCCCGGTGATTTCCGTATACATCTGCCTAATTGAAACCGTGACGAAATCCCCTCCAAAAAATCCACTCAACCAGCATCCATTTTAATCCCCGTTTCTTCCCGTCAGCGCCTGTGTTCGATAAGTCATTTCCCGGCGACTGGAGACCGCGGCCATTCCAATTCGCCTTTTTCCCATCATAGCGCCGTCCAGAAACATAGTAAAATGTCTAGTTGGGAGTTTTTTTGGTTTTCCTGGAGGGGGTGTGGGCGGGGGTGGTCGCGTCGCCGATCCCCGTGCAATCATGCTGCATTGAAAACTCATTCATATTTCAGGACGGGTCGGAAGGGATTAAAGCTGAAAATCGCTCTCTTCGCTGTTGTTGTTGTTGCGTGTGTATCTCTCTAACCAGCGGCTTTAACACTCGCGAAGACACAGACACAAAACACAGACGTCGCGAATTCAGAAGACACAGAAACAAAACATAGATGTAGCGAAATCGGAAGACACAAGTAAAACTCGGAGCACACGTTAGGCCTATATAGCGAATTCGTTTGACAAAGCAAAAAGCGGGGCATTCATTATGCAGTAAATTTGTAAGACACGCAAAATAGGGCCTATCATGAATCAGTAAGACATGTGCGTGCAAAACATGTAAGCTGAAATCAGTAAGACATGTGCGTGCAAGGTCTGAATTATTTAGTGAATTCCTGAGACACACACACACACACACACACACACACACACACACACACACAACACAGGCAACTATGACTTTATAGGCAAAACTTGGGCTATATGTAGCGAATTCGTAAGACGTGGACGCAAATCACGAACCTTACATTACAGCATTATCAGGGAATTCTTACGAATCACGCGCAAACACGAATTATTCAATATACAGAAAATTCGTAAGGTAAGAGGAAAATGCTGGTCTTGAGATATACGGTGAATTCTTATAGCCTTAACAAGGACGTAATATACAAACTCTATATTAATTATCCGAAGTCACTGTAAAGCGCATCTATAAGAAGGGAAAAATGTACAGATGGTTATGCGCGTGAGGTGGAGCCAGGATTCCTCGGGACTGAATGGTGAATGAATGGGTGTCTGACCTATAACACTGGGCATGCTGTTGACAGTTCTTTCTCTATCGAGCATTACCATTCCTTACTGTATGTACCCCATCCTAGGAGAGCTTTGGGTGATGATGATGTGATGATGATGATGATGATTACGATGATGATAATGATGATGATGATGATGATAAAGGTAGTGAAACCGTGTGACACAGACGCAAAGCAAGAATCCCACAAAACATAAACTGCAAATTTATAAAGATAGTGCACTGATACCTATGCGACAACAGGATGAAAATATAAGCAAGGTCACAACTAAAACTACAAACAAACAATTGCACAGCGCCAAAAATGCAGGCCGAAAGGTCATCAGTCTGGCAGCTTTAACGCGGGAAAAAGGTGGGATCAATCGGAAATTACTGGGGGAGGGGGGTACTCTTTAACCTTGTCGCTGCGGCTGCCATCACTCTGGTATTTAATGTAAGCTGACACCACACGATTGTCTTCGCCTAAAAAAGCAACCTAAATGTCAGAAGTGGTTAGTGTATTCTCGTATTTCATTCAAGCTAACAACAGACGATTTTCCTCAGCCAAAGAGAAACCTTTGCACTCAAGGGCTTTAGAAATATCTCAGGTAACCCCTTCTCTGAAAATAGTACTCCTAATAATATTATCCAGGCAAACACCAGAAGACTTTGTTCAGTCCTGAGACTTTCTGACAGTCAGAGGGCTACAATATCGTCAGTCAACTGAAAATCTCTAACAGAACATAACCTGGGAATTATCCAGCAGTTCGTGAATTCTCAAAGCAATTGTAGTTTCAGTTACTCATAAACTAATTACATCTCCAGCAATTTTTTTTCTGCAGCTAAACAGTTTTCAGTGTCTAATCCTACTTACAGACCTCCCTCATGGTCGGGATGACTCTCAGTATATACTCCAGCTAACATCAGATAATTTATGTAGGCCGAGTGAGTCACAGAAACCTGAATGCAGGTGATACCATGAACCCTCGCATGGTCGGGACAACTTTAGTATTACTGTAGCAGATATCAGGCAGTTTATTTCAGCTGAGTGAGTCACAGGAGCCTCAATGTTAAAACTGGTACCATTGACCCTCTCATGGTCGGAATAAGTCTAACATTTTACTCCCGTTAACGCCTATCGATAAATCTCCGCTAGAAATAAGGGAGCCTAAGTGTTAATTATGTTACTACACTAATTCAATCCTATTACGTGTAACTATATCTAACTGTCCCTATCTATCCTATCACATTCTCAAACTATCATTTCCATAATATCAACCTCCTTAACTGTTTATGTAATGCTACATAATTATACATTTAACTGTACCTAACATCAAACTCTGTCTAACCCTAGCTATTGTTGTATCTAATGTCATGTAATTTTCTGTACCTAAGTAACCCAATTACAGTTTACTGCAACTTATTACTGTGATTAACGCTACATATATTTTGTAATCTAATTATCCGTATTTAAATTTAGTAGGTTTATTTAAATTACTTATATTCTGGGGGCTTATTTTCTGTAACTAATGATACCTACTTTTTTTTTAATACCTACACCAGTCTAATTTCCTGAATCTAACACTATATTTTCTACCACTAACCCTATCTTAAGTTTCGGTATCAGGCCTCGCTGTTTATCTGTAGGTAACCCTCAGCGTTTCGATCACTAGGCCTTATTATATGTACTTTATCCCACTTAATTACCAATATCATAAGGCAGCAGAAATCCTTAACTTGCATTTACAATTTCTCATTAAACACACACACACACACACACACACACACACACACACACACACACACACACACGCATTTGCAATAATCAGATCCTATTTTTCCAGGAAACAATTACAATCTCTCTTTCTAATCTGACAAACTCCAATATACTACTTAAGATTTAAGGCTCACAAATATTAATTATAACCTCTTCAGCCAACAATTTAAGATCCCAATATACCATAACACTAGTCAAAAATTTCTAAATCCAAGATGGCAAGTTTCCACACCCAAATTTCCAGCTGTTTTCTTCAGAACCGATTTTTACCTCCCAAACATACCCCAAATCTCAATGCATAGCGGGCAGTGCAGGCAGGGCAGGGCAGCAGGCAACACTCTTTACCCTTACCCTCCCTTCCCCTACCCTACCCTTCCTTCCCTCTACCCTTCCTTCCCTCTACCCTTCGCTCCCCTGCCCTACCTTTCCTTCCCCCTCCCCTCTACTCCCCGGCCCATCGCACTCCCCCTTCCCCTCCCCTTCCCCCTCCCCCCCTCCTGGTTACCGAGGGATGTGCTGCCCCAAACTGAGTGGCTCCGAACCAGTTTTTTCCCCCAGTTTAATATCATTTATCATATGAAAGTAAGGCACAGCCAGAGTTGTCCTTTCTGCCTCCCTATTTTTCACATATTATTATGCATGAGACTGTTCTGGGGGAAGGGGTGGGGCGGGGGGGAAGATGGGAGGCGAGAGGGAGAGAAGTAAAGTGAGCGAGGGAAAGACAGGAGAGGAAGTCAGGGAAAAACAGGAGAGGAGGAGGAGGGAAGGAAGAGAGACACAAGGAGGGAAAGGAGAGAAGATGGAAAGGGATGTGAGAAGGAATGGAAACTGCAGAGAGAGAGAAATCAAAGTGGGATGGAAAATGCAAAGAAGGGAAGCGGTGGTGAGAAGGAAAAATATATGAGGTATGAGGAGGAAAGAAAGACGGGCAGGAAAGGGAGGGGAGAGAGAGAATGAGAGATAAGAGAAGAAGGGAAAGGAGACAGAAACAGAGATAAAAACGAATGAGAGGGAGAGAGAGACCAGGCAGCCGAGTCCATGAATGATGCTTCTAATGGGGTTAAAATCTCGTCACTGAGTAATGTTTTAGTCAGAGATACAGCCATTTGTCATACGAGGGAAGGGCAAAATTATCTTCCGGACATTGCAAACTTAACGTCAGCACTTACAAGGGCAAAATGATAACCGGACCTAATACACAATTAACCAATTACACAAGACTAAAAACAGGTGCTCTAATTTGTACATCTGGCTAAGCTTAAACATGTATTTCCTGCGTGAACCTCGGCTAGACACAGTGAAAGAGAGATGGCCGTGTTACACTATAATTTAATGAAGCTTCTTTCAAACCCTTTCCGCTAGGAGGGTGTCTCTCTCTGAATTCCTTCACTATGACGACGTCTCTGATAATTTGTTCTTGCTGTAACCAGACGATTTTATTCATCTTAGAGACAAACAGACTCTTGCACTAAGACGTCTACCACAAGATAATAAACTCATGTGCAGACAGCAGGATTAAAAAGACAACTGCCGTCGCGTTGAATAAATCAATCTGGCGCTAGCAAGACTATAACAAAACGGAAGCCATCGTAATTCAAAGCAGTAAACACGAAAAAGGGTTCGAAAAATGATAAGCCAAGCCATTACTTTGACGTTTGGTGGAAGTTTACAAGAATATTACCGTAAGGGGACTATATTTAGAAGGAAAACTGTTATTAAATTTTCATAAAAGAAAACAAACATTTAAAAAAGCATGAAAATAACATAAAAATTGTGAATAGCATAATTTTAATCATTCTGAAGTGATACGCGATCTATCCAAGAATAATATATACAAGAAAAGAAAATTATATTAAATAACCTATACAGTGACAATCCCTTAAATGATACGTAATGAATAATATACCGCTAGTATACATACAATAAAAAAGCATTAAACAATATAAATTAATGTTAGAATTAACACCAAAAACCCTATCAATTAGGTGAGTTTAATCAGATGAAGACCCCAGAAAGGATAAGATAAAAGGGTAATTACCTGAGGGCAATTACCATTTTTTAATTACGGGCAATATACTGTTAATACCCGATGATATAGTAATTACACCTGATCTCTCTATTACTTTGCTCTTATTGTCAGCCAACAATTTCACTATATAATAGTACTGGCACGTTTCATTTTGAATATGAAACGAAAAAAACTTGCACAATTCTCTTAACAGTGTTTTTTACGTCATCCTGACAAAAGAAAAAATATATACTTGCTGAATGAAATCGTTTAGCAGTACCATGATAAAATAATTAGTCACTGCTGCACGGGGGTGGTTAAGCAATAATATTTCTAAACCAGTATGATAATGAGAATAATTTGAATAATAAAAAAAAAATGTAGTTTCAATATTCGTGCTTCAACCTTCTGACTGCGGAAGAAGAGAGCCAAGGTGGGACTTATGAAAGCAACAGCAAGAATAAAACAGAGGTGTCAATCCCCTCCTTAAGTATTAATTGACTGCAAAACAAAATCATTATGTTTTGAAGATGGATATAAAAAAATTCTAGTCCCATTAATCGTGTTTTTACTTACTGTCTACAGAAGACATGATCCTAAGCTGAATGACACTATCTACCATTTAAGCGATTCCAAAACATTTTTTATATTATTATGCAGACAGGTAAAAAAAAAAAATAGCTCGCATGGTTCCATTAATCGTGTTTTTACTTCACACAGAAAAGATCCTAAGCTAAATGAAACCGTCCAGCACTTAATGATTCCAAAACAGTATGATAATAATTAGAAGAAGGACACAAAAAGCTTGCATGGCTTCATTACTCGTGTTTTTACTTTCTGGCGTCACAAGAAAAGAGCCAGGGTGGGAGGGAGAAAAGCGGGCCAGTTTGCAGCCAGTTTTACCGCTGGAGTTCTGAGTTGGCCGCTCATTCTTCGCACATTTTACCAAAGTTTTCTGGTTTTTCTTTCCGACAACTTTCAGCTGCCACTTTTCCTGCGCCACCTTGCTTTAACAGAGTCTACATATTCAGTATATAACATAAACAGAGGAGCATTTTACTCAAAGTTATTTTACACTTAATAAACATGGCAACTTTTCTTTCTGAGCAGTTATCACGAGGTGTTCCACTCTCAAAATGGACCGTACTTGCAAAAGTAAGAGTAAGACATTTTTCATAAACAATTTTTCATAAACCTGTACTTGAAACATATACGCCATGTGCATTATATATATATATATATATACACGAATATTATGGGTATATTTATGTTTATACAATAAAAACATTGTTTGCCATTAAAATTTCACGAAATAAAATCACAGAAACAATAGTATACCCGCTTTAGAGTTATATCTGATACAAGATCTGCAAGCATTGTATTCTGCAGTGTTCTTGATCAATAATTCTGCGGCACTTCATATACTCAGGATCACTTAGCACATTTGCGTGACTTACAGCAGGATACCTCTCAGCTGGTCATAGTTCCTGAAAAACAGTTTGTGTGTGTCTGTCGTGATAGCCACTGGAAAGAAATTCTGTGTGTGTGTGTGTGTGTGTGTGTGTGTGTGTGTGTGTGTGTGTGTGTGTGTGTGTGTGTGTGTGTGTGTGTGTGTGTGTGTGTGTGTGTCAAAGAAATTGCTATGTCTGTTCCTATTTACTGTATATTAACTACTTTGCTGATGAACAGTAGTCGCTATTTTCCCATTTCTGTTTTGACTATCTTGGCTTGTAGCAGAGGCAGCCGAATCGAACACATTCCCCTGAACCCCTTCTTGCCGGGCGTGACGATGGTACCCCCCTAGGACCCCTCACCCTCTAGGAACCCCTCATTCCCCCAAGGCACCCTACACACACACACACACACACACACACACACACACACACAAGCACGGGATGGTGGGGTGGGAGCACATTGACTCACAACTTTGATTTTAGTATCGATCCTGTGCCTGGGGTGGTCACGTCCGCCAGCTGGGATCCACACACACACACACACACACACACACACACACACACACACACACACACACACACACACACACACACACACACAAGCCCAATAAACAAACCATCATCATCATCATCATCAATATATATTCCTAACATCATAAATGCAGTGACTTGTGTAAAAAAGGAAAAAAAAAAAAAAAAGGAAGCATAATCTATGTGATTTTGATCTATACATACAGTCCATCTCATTTCAGGATATCAACCTACAATATAAAAACTTAATAAATACCACCATAATACGCACAGTCCAAATATAAACAAAAAATAAGAGCAAAATGAAGTCTAATTAATCCTTTTAACACATGGATGTAATCTGCGTTATCTTCTCGGCAGCGTTGTTCGATTATATTAGTGGCTTCGAACTGGATGGATTAATTACAGCCTTTATTAACCCCTGGACTAACAGAGGCCCTTCCTGAATTGAATAAAATCATCTGAAAGCAGCAAAAATATAATAAAAATGACGTCCTCTGAGCGAAATAAGAAACAACACCTGACTCCCCAACACCACAGCCCTCGTCACGTGAATGATGCTTACTACGATTACTATCAATGGGGTAGAGCAATTTACACTTTTCCCTGCATATAAGCTGAGGGGATAACTGTGTGAGGTGGGATGTAATAATAATAATAATAATAATAATAATAACAATGTGATATTATATACTCAGCTCAGGAGGTATTCAATGAACAGAGGAGGTCAGAACTAGCCTCCATTAACTCCTTCACATTTTAACATCTTTCCCACGTTGAGTTGTATTAGAATAAGTGTTAATGACTTCCTTTACATGTACAGTTCAATGACCTGATAACTTGAGTCTCATTATTCTATTTGCTCGATGAAAGCCACGTTAACTTCTTCACCCCAAGGACGCACTACTTTTCGTGTTATTACCTGTCATTTTTAATCTGCGTACGTGAGCGATTTCGAACTAGAGGGGTTTAGGAATGACCTTCAGTAAGACTTTCACCCTTACAGTAGATGTCTTTCCCAGTTAGCACTGAATCATCTCATGGTAACCTGGGTAAAATGAAAAGTGCGTCGTCGGAGAGAGGTAGTTAAAATAGGGATAAGAATGGAGCGGTAGTGAATAGTGACAGATATACATGCGGGTTACATCTGTCCAGCCACTTCAGACGAGGGAGTAGATTAACCCTCTCAATGTCGAAACAGCTCCTGGTATTCTGTTCCAGCTGACGATGGAAAATTGGATTCAGTTGAGTGAGTCATAGGAGCCAGGAAGAGTTAATACTGTCACCTTTAACCTCTTACGGAAGTGACAACTCCAATATTCCATTCCCGCAACATCAACGCCAAACGATTTTTGCCTGACGATTTTACTCAAGTGTCTCATATTACCTTGCGAAGAGTTGACTGTCTAGCTCATCTGGGGGCGGTAAGAATGAAAGAAAAAAAAAATCGTGGTAGCTATTACAGTTAGGTGAGTGGGATTTCTATTGAAGAGAATGTATTTGCTTCTGGTATTAGTCTGTGGAGTCATTTATAGCCGTTTTAGAGTGACGACCCTTCTCATACTTTGTTCTTGCTACCGCCGGACAATTCTCAGTCAGCTCAAGGCAGACATCTTCCAGCAAAGAGAGGGGGGGGGGTAACAAATGAAGAACAAACAGATTATTCATATATTGGTATAATTATCCCCTCTCCACCACCCTTTTAGATACAATGAGATTATGATTTTTTGTTCACCCTTGCAACCATCAGACAAGTCGCCTTAGAAGAGGATCATCGTACTGAAGGCATTAAATTAGTCTGTCATCTGATGTGGCCAAATAAAACGATACTCCCCTTTTGATTTCCCTACTCAGTAATGACCCCTTCCCACGGAGCACCAACCTTGTTCCTCCACTTATCATTTGTCCATCTGTCTTCTTCCACAATGTCCCCTTCAATCCGGGGACGTTATTTTCGCTTTATTCTTGCGACTCCCAGACAATTGTTTTTTAAGGAGAGAGACAAATATGGACGGATGAGATACAGCCTTCTTTAATCTCTTCACAACGAGAGGTCTTTCCAACCCCAATTAACCCAGACATCAACAACAACAAAAAGTCTTCCTTCGGTTCACTAGATAATTACTCCTCTCCCCCCAAAAAAAAAATTACAACGTAGTTCTTTTGGGGGGACCAGGAAGGATAAATATGCTTCACAATAGCAATAAACATGTTCTCGCCAAAACTCTGGATAAAACAAATCACAGCAACAATAAATAAAACATAATAAATAATGTCATCTTAACCTATATATTCTGGTGCAGACATTTTTTAAAAATTATTCTCAACCGGGTAAATAAAATCACATTCACCTCCCCATTCCGCTGACTCAATTTTTTTTTTATTTTATCCTTGCCATCTCCACACTTTATTTAACTCTGGAAGGACCTCAAGTAAAGAAGAGGTTTATGATGACGATATCTAACGCCTCCAAGTTCCTCCAATACTAAATGAATATAGTCTGCAGGCAGGAAGAATGCACTAAAATGCCACTGGGTTCTTATACTAAAAGGGATCTCAACTAAATGGAAAGTGAATCGTCAGACAAAAAAAAAAAAAAAATGGAGCTGGTTTTTATTTTTTTCATTACCGTGGGTTTTCGTAAGATGGAAAATAATCGCCAGGCATAGCGAGAACGAAATAAAAAACGCATACCCTAAATGAGAGACGCTTAATATCCTCAGCTATGACACAAAATTAAAAGAAGAAAAATCATGTGGCGGTAGTAGGAATATAATACAAAGGATGTCATCGTGCTGGAGTAGTACACTGAGATTAATACTAACCTTTTCACTTACAGAGGTTTCCCCTATGCTGCAAAATAGTCTGGCAGAAGCAAAATAAATACTACATTAATTAAATAATTAATAGAAATAAATGTACTAACTGGGTTGTGGCCATTAATAACGAGCTTTTAATGTTATCCCGACTGAAGGCAGACAGGTTTATACTGGCCACAGAAACACACACAGATAAATACTCAAATTATTTCCATAAACGTTGAAGCCGAGTAATAATGAAAAAAAAAAAAAAGGCTAATATCAAACGACTTCATTCAGGTGAAGAGAACTTTCCGCAGGCAATGGGTTGAATCACTCGAAAAAATAAATCCAATACATGTTCCTAATATAAAAATTACTAATCAAATTACTACTTACCTACTGAGAAAAGATTAGTCTAACACCCTTTCCTTAATAAAGAAAACTCTAACACTTATTCCTGAAATAAAAAAAATAAAAAATGGAAAACCAACTCCGAGCCACAACAAAAGATTCTAACATGTTCCTAAAATTACGTGAACGAATATAACACCTGTACCTACATATAAACCAAAGAAGATAACACCTACTAAAAATTAATGAAAGAATTTAACACCTACTAGCACGAGGACGTCTCTTATTCGTGTAATTCTGACTACTATACGACAAAAATTATATTCAGCTTAGATAAAACCTCCCGGACTGAAGGGATTGCGAATTTGGTATTTTTTTACTTGAAATTTTTGCCATTTCTTTTATTTATATATCTGCGGTATTTCATTATTTATTTACCACTTTTTTATTTATTTATTTACTTTAACGACGTGAAAATGTTACCAACCCGATATTTTAGTGAGAATTAAGATTTCAATGACGAAAACGACAATGATGATGATGATGATGATGATGATGATGATGAGAATGATGATGATGACAATGAGTATAATGATGTGCAAATTTCTTTTCAAAGTCACCAAATCACCGCTAATTATTAAACTCTTCCCCAATTTCCTTTCAACCCTCTTTCTCCACATTTTTGCAGATTTGTCTCTCTGCTTTAAAATGTGACTAATCCTGCAAACCCTTCAATATCAATTATTCTTTGACATTTTATTGCTGTTAATACTAAACTATTTTACGTGGTTTAGAGGAGACGCCAGGTAGAAATGCGATTTACACCTCCACTCGCCCTCACAGTGCCATGACATCATCTTAATATCTTCTCATACATCCACACCACACCACACCCTGACCAAGTAAAGCAGCACCCAACTCACACCACTACAGCCATACCCATACCGCAAACACCACACCCAAAACTGCACCTCCATAACACCACACTCAAACCACTAAAACACATACACACACACAAACACACACACACACACACACACACACACACACACATACACACACACACACACACACACACACACACACACACACACCAAACAACCAACCAACCGACCGACCGACCACACCCAAGCTTGCCTGCCTGCCTGCCGAAAATTTTAACCTTGGCATCGAAGGCACATAAACAGGCCAGACCGACACGCAGGCCCAGTTTTCCTTTTTCCCGCCCTTGTACAAACACCCTGGAAATAGATATGTGATTTCCCTGCTGGATTTTTGGGGAGGCTGGGATATAGTTAGTGAGGCTGGTGAAAGTTGACAGGTGGGTGGGGTCCAGGGCGACACAATTCCGTGGCTGTTTATCTTGCTCGGGTAAACAAGTGGGATGGGCGTGGAATATTTTGCCGGGCCGAATGGAACGCTGAGTTCTGGTGCTGGTAGTGGTGGTGGTGGTTCTTCATGCAGCATCGAACAATCCGAGAACCACTAAGATGAATTAGTTTTTCCCTTTTTCGAGATTCACAAGGAAGGGATAATGAAGAATTAGCACCAAGCCATAGTATGGCTATATGACACTGTAGGAAGGAAAATAAAGACCTTAAGAAACAAGGAAATATCAAGAAGAGAAGTAGGACAGAAGACCAAAAGAGAAAAGTTAGGAGAGAAAGGCTGGAGACACAAAAGGAACCTTTTAGTCGCCTCTTACGACATGCAGGGATACTGGGGAAATATACTTTCCTCCCTTCCCAAGGGGTTCGAGGTTCACAAGACAGAAATTCATATTAAACCAATGGGCTGCTGTCCGTAATTTTCTAAACGTGTTTATTTATAAAACCCCACGCTAAAAAAAAAAAAAAAACTCAGCGATGACGACAAATAATGCACGTATCTCTTGATCAGTACACGTCTGTCTGACACAGATCATTATGCCTACTTTATGTTGGCCGATGATAACAGGTGTAACATCGCTAACGAAGAGATCATGAACTTATAAAAAAAATGTTATGTATTACAATTTTATCCTCGCTGATGTTCGTTAAAATGACAAAGTTTTTAAAACGGCATCAATAATCATAATCACCATAACAAAAAAAACAGCGTATATTTATCGCTGCTGCAAGGAACCTTTTAAAACTTACTCTCACTTCACAACAAGCTAATAACAGTAGCAACGTCCTTCTTGGCTGTGTACATTTTTTATCGCCTCAGGAATGAAAATGACGACACTATAAATTTTCCGACCCTAAGCTATTTAATTCCAAGCAGGCAACAGTAAATATCTACTCACATCAAGGCTTGCGTACCAAAAAGTATGTCGCATAAATCTAAATAAAAGAAAGGACTGTATATTACTGTGCAACTTATTCTTTCGTAATTTTCCCAACATTTTTACAATCGTATTAATAACTAGAACACAAATTATCTCCATTCACTGCTGTTCCGATGTTAAAAAAAGGTTTTAAATGTTAGTTTCACTCAACTTCATGTGTATCAGTGTTTTACTGTTCATCATAAACATATTAAATATTTCTTTACATTAGACAATAAACACTGGAATGTACGCGTTCAATGTAATATTAATACCACACATTCTCTACTAATTCATAAAGTACTTACACATCATTATATTTTATATTATTTGTTGCCAGCTTCAGACAATTTCATTTACCTTAGGATAAAGAGTTGGATGCAGCCTTACTTAACTCCTTCACTACAAGAGGTTTCCCCTAAACTACACGAGAATGTCTTTTCTGTGCCCGGAATAAAACAGAAATTACACTATTGTCTTGATGGGGTTAAGGACAAACACCATCAACACCATGAATCGCAAGATCATAAATACCCCTTTCACTATCACCATTAACACCAACACACATATCTCACCAGCACTTCCATTCTTTACTATCCAGACCCACTTCCGGACATCAGAGTATTTATTGGCCTATTATCTACGAGGAAGTCATGGAATATATCTAATAAAGTCGGTATAATGTCTGATGCATTGCCGATGTGGAAGCGAATAGTTAAAAATATGAATAAATAAATAAGCAAATAAGTAAATAAAAATATAATTACTTCAAGAAGGCCTGAGTAGCCAGAAGTCACGAAAACTATGAAATAAAGTAGCTGACAGTTCTGTAATACTTTAATACTAATCCCATCAATAAGAAACTTCTCTTCCGAACAATATAAAAGCCTATAGTATTTGCAAAAATATATCATCGGAACAAATGGGTCTCTGGAGGCTATTTGCAATTAAACTTAGACCAAAACAAAATCGCCCAGTGATGGCATGAGTGACACAAAAAAGTCATCATAGCCAGCGAACTGACTCTCCACCACAGCCTCCCCACCACCCTCTCTCACCATCACCAGCATCAAGGAATACCATGCAATACTTATCATGCTGCCTTCAACATTTTTTCTCTTTTTCCAGTATGTCCATTACCATCACCATTTTCCCCCCAACAACCAATATTATCGTCAAATACAACAGTCATCATCCTTTCTCTAGCATTTCCCTTTTCTCAGTCTTTTCATTACTATCATCACCTCTCCCATTTGTAAGTTTCCCATTCAGTTTACTTTTTTTAAACACCCGCTATCATCGTCACCGAGAGCAAGAAATACAGTGGTCATCATCATCGTTTCTCCAATATCTTTTTCCCCAAAATTTTCATCACCACTTCCTTACTATACAGCTGTTTCCACCAACCTACAACATCGTCATCCTTACACTAACACCCTGAAAGCTCCCACTGCCATCAACCCTACCCCCCTACCATCACCTTTCCCCCAACTTCATCTTTCCTTCCTCATTGCCATCATGACCCCCAACTACCTCTCCTCATCTCCACTACAACCATCAATAGTACCCTACCCTCAACATACGTCCCTCGCCCCATCATTCTCCATCCCCTCCAACCCCCCCCTACCATCATCATCACCCCCAATCTCCCTCTCTCCATCTCCACTACAACCATCAACAGTCCCCTACCCTCAACACTATTCCTCCTCTCCCATCCCACCATCACCACCACCAACATCATTCCCCTACTTCCACCAATCCCTCCCTCCCCACCATCCCTCTCCTTCCTGCTCCCCCACACGCCGGCCCCCTGACCCACCTCCGCCACAAAATAAGCAGCGTTTTACCCACTACCAAAGCCCCGTCTCACAACTTTTCATTAACACTTTACATTTCGCTCGCAAACTTTTCACCTCGCCTGCCTGGTCAACTGTGCCCCTTCCCTCCCCTCCCCCTTCCCTTCCCTTTTCCTTCCTGCATCCTTTCCTTTCCTCCCCTTTTGCCTTTGCCTTTGCCCATAACACCCTCCCTCCCCCCCCTCTCTCTCTCTTACTTTACTACCAACTGCCCCCCTACATGCTCTTTTCCTCCCCTTTTTCCCCTCCGCCCTCTCCCTCCCTCCCTCCGACCCTCCGTGCCCCTCCAGTCGCCTGCATTCAAACACGCTCACAAAGCAATCCGAAAATGTCCCAGGTTTTTGCCTCCGGAACCATTACATCATTAGGAATCAGATCATTCACGGAGGTTGACGCTCCCGGCTGCTCTGTGTGTGTGTGTGTGTGTGTGTGTGTGTGTGTGTGTGTGTGTGTGTGTGTGTGTGTGTGTGTGTGTGTGTGTGTGTGTGTGTGTGTGTGTGTGTGTGTGTGTGTGTGTGTGTGTGTGTGTGTGTGTGTGTAGAAAATGCAGGCGTACGTTGATGGAACTTTATCCATATTTACAGATATGCGGTGTGGATATTATTGTGAAGAGATATGTTGTGTGCATTTCGATATAAGCTCCATCGCAGCAAGTAGGCAGGTAGATGGGCACAGGGTGTTTTGATGGTAATGTTAATATTACACAGTGTTTGGCCAGTTCTGTTGTTTTATTTTGTGTTCGCTAAAATTCGGATTCCTGGAGGGATAGACTTATGATTATGGCGGACGGAAGGTGTTTTACTGCTGTTGTCAATATTACATAGTTTGTTGTGATTTATTTTGTACCTTCAAATTAGATTATATGTGGCGACAGTCTTGTAGATATACATTCTAAGCTGACAATGATCATAGTCCTGTTATGTTAATAGTACAAAATTTATATTCATTTAGTCATAAATATAATGCTACGTTTTACAGATGCATAATATACATGTTTTGTTCTGCTTTGACATCTTATGTATATTCTTCACTTCTGTTTTACGAAGTGCAGATATGATTTACAAATGTATACTTCTGAACGCCTAGCAATAAAAACCGCTGTGACGTCTGGTAACTTATGATGCTTAATGTGTTTGGTTTGTTTATATATCCAAAAAAACACATTGCTATGTAAGTATAACATTGCAAAAGGTACAAGTATATTTTTAGAATGTAAATGTATTATGAGATTCATGTATATTGTAATCATGTACAGTCTTGGTCGAAAACTTGTGTTTCATTACAGCAAAATATTACAGTTCCTACGGAGTTTAACAGTTCTGCATGCATGTTTTTTTTTTTTTTTTACAATTAAACATTGAGTTTCGCACAATATTACAACTACAAGTGTGTGGGTCTGGTAAAACCTAATATTCCTCTCCATATAGCATTACAATTTTAAGTACGTAAAAAAATGTAATTAATATATATTTATAATCAGTGCAGCATAAGATGCATCATGTGAACCTGTATCCAGACCTTGAAATAAAAGGCATAAGCACTCCACCGCGCCTTTCTCTCAGCCTCTTTCATATTCCATTCAGACCCAGGAGTTTCTGTAGCTAATTAAAATCATCTGATGGTAGTCTGTGTAAAATATTTAGATAAAAGTGGGTCCGAGTGGAATATAGGATTTAAATAAGATCATCATCCCTTATCACCCCATTCCCTAAGCCTTCTCTATGAAACTACCATCACGTTATTTCAAGAACCCACTATACCTGGTAGGAGAGACGTTTTACCTTATCCATAGCATTTCCAGATTTTATTGTATAAGCTGAAGAGATGTCTGACCATGAATGAACTGCAAAATACCCTCCACACCTGTTAGCCCTTACTGTCCAACCTCTACCATATCTACCCACTAGTTAGGCTTTTTTCTTAAGCTCTGTTTCCCTCATTTTTTACTCTTTCCAGCTTATGACGATTTTATTCAGATCTTATGCAAAGAACGTGATTAGTGATCCCGCTACCAAAACTGTATCCGTCCATAAAGGGGATGGGATTCACTACCTTACTATCAATTCCTTGTCGTAAGTGAATTTCTTCTTGCAGGACGGACAAGAAAGGATTGTACAAAGTCTTCTCGAGTCCTTGTTCTTCATCCAAAAACTAATCGTAAGTTTGTTTGTGAATCTAAGGCCGTATTTTATTATCGACCAACATATCACCACTTACAGTATATACTCTGTTCACCCATCACCTTCAAGTATGTTAATTTCCGTTATTTCACACACGTCACGAAGTTATCATCCCTTTCAGATCAATGACGTCTTTTTTTATTTTCTAGCTACTTACAGGCGATTTTGCAAACACCTCTTGTAGTTAAGGGAACTTACCGCTTCACTCAGGTGACACATAGTTTATTCTTGCTACCTCCAAACGACTTTATTCAGCTTAGGAGAGACTTCGGACGGGTGGGCTAAGATACAGCATTCACTAAACCCTATCTACTTGCTTTATAAAATCGTCTAGTAGGAACACAAGATGCAAAATACGTCATCGTTGTGAGGTGATGAAGAATTAGCCTTTGTACCTACTGTACCTCCCTTAGTTCAATCCAAATCATGGAAACTACCAACAGGTTATCACTTTTTAAATATCAGTCTCCTCTCCTCCCTCCTCCCTCCCTCCCTCCAAACTTGTACTGTAAGTGAATCTCTGTTACCATGCACACATCATGGAACTATTGCCCTTTTGTAGAATGATGAAATCTTTATTCAACCTGTTCCAAAGTCGATTATATTAGCACTTTCATAGTCGCGTCTTCTCTAATGTTCTATTTCAGCTAACGCCAAACGATTTAATTCGTGTGAGAGTTAATCACACATGAGTGAACTAATAATGGTATCATGAACCCTCTCATGGTCTGGGAAACAATACTAATCTATCCTATTCTATCCCAGCAAATGTTAGACGATTTTATTCAGCTGAGGGTGGGTCAAAGGAGCCTCAGTGTTTAAAGCATTTTCAGTGAGGGGTGTTTCAGGATAACTCTGTGTACCTATTAGAATCTGTCCAATCATGTCCTTAAAATCTACCAACAAGCGGACGTTTTTTAACATTCTCAGCCTCCCTCCAAACTCTTGTGTGAATCTCTATTATCTTACACACATCACGGAGCCATTAACCCTGAGAGGCAAGTCACAAGTGGCCAATATCGCCGAGCAGCATGAAATATAGCCAATACCCTCGTCCCACCGCCATTTTTCCCGCCCGCGTCTACGGTATTGGGAATATGTAATCAATAGCGAGGGCGAGCAATCAAGCAGAGTGGAGTCAAGTAAATATGAGAGGCGAAGACAATATTGCCGCTCGGGATGTATTGCTAAGGAATATCTATATAGCAGTCACTCCTCATTACACGCCGGGGATGTGTTCCGTAATTTCACCTCTTATCGCGCCTCATTAAACGATGGTAATGTACCCAAAAAAATATTACATCTATTTACAGTTAGTACTCATTAAAAGTAGTGACCTGTCTCAAACTATCACAGCCATGAATCCAAAATATCACATCTACCACGCCTTTTTAAATGCCGGTGATGTGTTCTAAAAATAGTACATCTGTTTACATCCAGTACTCATTATACGCCATGACTTTATCTCAAAATATCACATCTGTTAGTCCTCACTGCGCCAAGGATATGTTCCACAATACCGCAATTTTTTCTATGCAACTAGCACGACAAACTGGGGCAGAACGACAAACCATTTGCATCGTATCATCATCATCATCACCATCATCATCATCATCATCATCATCTTCGTCGCCGTCATCATCATTTTTCACAGCTAAAGTAAAGTGATGTGACAAATGGCAACAGAGCTTGAACAGGTAATGTGTCTGTTATATAATGTGGAAAGAAGAGCAAAAAATAAATAAGAGAAGAGGCGGGACTTACAATGAGAAATTACTGCATTTAGAGCAAGGATTTAATCTCACTGTTTTTTTTTATCACACTCAGCCCGGGGACGTCATTTTTAGTTTCCTGCTGCTGCCAGACGATTTTATTCAGCATGGAGTGGCACCCCAGTAGTGAAGGGGTTAATGAAGGGTGCATCTTACCCCTCCAGTTCAAAAATTCTCTCTTTAGTTAAATAAAATAATCTGGAGAAAAGAAAATATCACGACGTCTTACGCTCGAAAAGCCTCTCCTGTGATCAGTGAAAAAATCGTCTAAAGATAACAAAAATATAAATAAAAGACGTCACTGAAATGCAAGGGTTAACGGAGGTGTGTGTGTGTGTGTGTGTGTGTGTGTGTGTGTGTGTGTGTGTGTGTGTGTGTGTGTGTGTGTGTGTGTGTGTGTGTGTGTGTGTGTGTGTGTGTGTGTGTGTGTGTGTGTGTGTGTGTGTGTGTGTGTGTGTGTGTGTGTGGTTTAGGCTGCCCATGCGTCCAAGTGCAATTACTCGACTGCGCTTGCGTCCTGGATGGTTTATTATGGTTTGTGTGCGTGAGTGTACGTCTTTCTGTCTGTCCGTGTATGCGTGTATGTCTGTCGGCCCGTGTGTGTATCCAATTCTGCACACTGCGTCTCCTCTTGTATATGTCCAGAAATACCTGGATGAATGTGGATGTATTCGCTAAATTACCATGTCAATAAATCGGTATATTTCCTCAATGATGAGTATGTTTATGTAGATTTTTATAAGCAACCTACACAGTACGACACGTGCCAAGGTTCTGCAATAAGCTGGAATGTCCTGTTGCTATGGCCTATCCCCCAAAATTAACAACTATATAAATAAAAAAATAAATAAAAATAAATGAATTTTGGGGGATAACTGACAAATGTGCTGATGAAACAATCCTCACACATTAATCATTTCACTACGAGTATGTGTTTTTCTGCGATTCTTGCCACCTTCTGACGATATCATTGGGCTCAGAAGACTTTTCGAACTGATGAATTAGAAATGGCCCTCATCAACACTTCCTGTTGGGACTTTTTTTCCTACCTTCAACAAAATCCGTCTTTAGGTATAAAAAAAAACTATTTAAAAAAACGTCCACGTGCTGAGAGTAAGAAGTTACTGTACTGACTCTCTCTCTCTCTCTCTCTCTCTCTCTATCTATCTCTCTGTCTGTCTGTCTGTCTGTCTGTCTGTCTGTCTGTCTGTCTCTCTCTCTCTCTCTCTCTATCTCTCTGTCTGTCTGTCTCTCTCTCTCTCTCTCTCTCTCTCTCTCTCTCTCTCTCACACACACACACACATCCCAAAATACATGTGCAGGCCTTCCCCCTACGCAGGCCAAATCGTATGTATGTCTGACATGTATATGTATGGATATAAAAGAGAAGTACAAGTCAGGTTGTATTCTCGTTGGGTGTGGAAACTTCGAAACACCTTTTCCTCAGCTTTATATTTAGCACAATACACATCTATGTCCTATTGTACGTTACTGATGCAACTCATTTCAATATTCAAGACATAAATTTCAGTACTACAGTGATACCAATAACATACAGGAGGATATTACTGAGATATAAAATACAAATATATGGCTGAAGGAAGCGTTACCACACAGACTTCAATGTCAACCAGGATCTGGTTCGTGATAAGCATAACGCTAAAAAGGAAAAAGGAAATGGAACTAACAAAGTACCGTTAATTTTCGAAGCCTTGAGCATATCTTGGGGAACACTAGGCAAGCTCTATGATCTTCCATGTCCTATTTCGGGGGTGTTTGTTAGTATACAGTATATGTAACGCCTTCTGCATCCCCTATTCCTAGCGGGGGTTCGTATCAATATACTTGCATCAACTCTTACTGTGTTTCCCCCTCTGCTAGATGTGCCTCCCTGCTCATATTCAGTATATTGACTCCTATTTTATTCTCATCTATTCCCAGCAGGAGTTGGCATGTACAGTATATATATGTATGTATGCATCCGGGGCGCAGCGTATACAGGTGTCAATGCCTCTTCTGTGCCAACCCACCTGAGTTCTGCCGGCTGCGGAATTTTTAGCATTACGAAGATTAAAGAGGAGTGAGGCAGCCGTGGTGATTACTTGCCGTCGGCTGGCTGGGCCCCCGCGCCTCAGATTAAGTTGCCTGCTTCCTCCCCCCAACCTCCCCCCTGCCTCTTCCTCCTCTTCTTCCCTCCCTCAACCCCTCCCTTCTTCTCCTATCTCTCTCTACAGCCACCATCACCGCCGTTACATCCATTCGCAACCTCGCCTCGGGAAATAAGGATGCGAAAATGAAGGGTCTCTGAGGAATGGGCTGTATGATAGAAAAAAATAAAGTTAAAATAAGGATACTGAAAATATTCTGTGAAATGCATATGAATGATTAGCTTCCTATGTAAAAATAATAAATGGAAGATGAAGGTTTTAGGAACAGCTTACACAGTACAAGACGAGCATGAAGGGGGTAAGAGGGAGAATTAAGACTGAAAAATATTTAAAATGAAACCTGTATACAAATGACTAGTCCGATAGTATTAATAATGAAACAAAGAATGATGAGTTTGAGCAATAGCTAGTGTTACATTTAATGTTAAACTCGGGGGGGGGGGGAGATATGAAAAGGAAAATAAGACGGTTGAAAGTGGCCTGTGACTTAAAACGCACATGAATGGCTAGCTCGCCAAAGGAAATATGGAAGGGAATGAGAGCTTGAGAAATGGATTCACGTAAACTATGAAGATATGTGACGATAATTCAAAGACAAAAACTAGGACTCTGAAAATTGCTTGAGAGATGTATCTTGCATGAAATGTTCGGCAGCTGAAATATGGAAACGATCAGAAAAGAGTTTCGAAACGGCTAGCATGGGATGTAGCTGACAAGCTGTGGGGAGAGGGAATAAGAAAAAATAATGAGATTAAAATGGCTACTAATCTGCATGGCATATGAAGGACAGGTCTGACAGCAAGCAGGTCAAAAAATATGTGTGAACGGCACATGGGGAGCAAGCAACTTAAAAAGCATGAGTGTAGTATGTGGCATCAATGTAAACCATGTTACAAAGAAATGAAACGTACATAGTACAATGTAAGAAGTCAAAAGGTGAACTGTAAATTATATGACTATAACGTGTGTGTGTGTGTGTGTGTGTGTGTGTGTGTGTGTGTGTGTGTGTGTGTGTGTGTGTGTGTGTGTGTGTGTGTGTGTGTGTGTGTGTGTGTGTGTGTGTGTGTGCTGGAGAGAGAAAGGGACCAACAGATTTAAATTCATTCCATTCAAAAAACGTGAACTTTAAGGGAGGGGGGGGGGAGTCAGCTTTATAACCTGACAATAAAAAAATGTTTCCGACAGTTGAAAGAATATTGCGCATGAGAGTAATATTAAAAAATAAAAGAAAATAGAAAGTATATTCCAATTCTGATGAGGGGATGGAATACGCTGAGTGCAACGTTATATATATATACAGGAAGTGCCAGTACGGAAGCTGGTGGATGAAAAGTAGTCACAAAGTCCGACCAAAAGCTGAAACAAAAAATAACATAAAACTGACGATTGTGTTAAACTTAGTGTGAAGAGAGACCATCACCACACACCAAATCAAACTGACGCAGTGCCGGAGAACACTTAAGACAAATGATTTCGTAATCAGTAAAGCAGTTGCCAAAATTAAAAAATACACATATATTGTGAGGAAATAAATGATAAACCAAAAGCAAATTGAAAAAGAATGTTACAGTATTTACATTCACATGCGAAAATGTCATGATGCAAATGGAATTTTTTCTGATAGAAGTGATTACGTATTTTTACTCTGGCTATCAAGAGAGGGAAATCTCGACTTTCTTAAAGGTTAATATAGGAATAAGGCAAAACACAGAGAGGTTTAATTTCTGTTGCAAATTCTTCTACAATTATTAATCAGGGATAATGTAGGAAGTAACATCTGGTATAAACATTAATATTGTGATGGAGTTACACCATCTGTAACGAAAACATTATAGTCGAATCTGAACAAATTCGTGTCCATTCGTAAATCCTGCTGATAATAACAAGTGTTAATATCCAACTTCTGCATCATCAGGTACACCAGTACCTGACCTGACTCAATGCCTGGCCAGTGTAAAAATAGTGCCGGTGATTGTAGCGTCAGTGGCTGTGTGTGTGTGTGTGTGTGTGTGTGTGTGTGTGTGTGTGTGTGTGTGTGTGTGTGTGTGTGTGTGTGTGTGTGTGTGTGTGTGTGTGTGTGTGTGTGGTTGGGGGGGGGGACAGGCTGCAAATTACCCCTTAGATTCTTACAGAGATGGAAGGCAAGATTGACAGGCCCACGGTAATCTGTCCGTCTGTGTAAAATTCTGGATGCACAATATACAAATTTTTGGTCTCATTTTATTTGTCCCTGTCTATCTATCTAGCCTATCTATATATCTATCTACCTATCCACCTACCTGCCTACTTATCTATCTATCTATCTATCTATATCTATCTATCCATCTATCTATATGTGTGTATGTATGTATATGCTGAGTGAACAAAATTTTTCTTCTTTATTTAATGTAGTGTACAAGCTTGTTTTTATATGTTCAATGTAAAATATTGAAACTATATTTTTCCTTTACAGAAACTTTTATTTTTTAGTTATTTATATGAGGAACAATACACAAGCCTCCATTAATATACTTCTCTATTTATTTGAGCATAATATACAGTTAAACTTTTTTATTTTAATGCGTTCTATACAACCTTAAAACAATTTCTACATTTAATGATAAAGTATACGACCTTTTATCTCATCATTTCTTAAATTACTGTACTTTTATCTACTTAACATTTTTCTGCCGCCTTCCAACGACAGCAATTATGAAACTACCGGCATAAATAAAACGCGGACTGAGACACCGCGAAACCGGACATGGGTAAACAGATACACACACACAGATCCAAACATAACACATAAAACCTGCTATTATTAACAAGTATCGGCTACGGGTGAACAGATAAACACAGACTGACAGGTATTAACACACAAACCAAAATGTTAAGAGTGGCATTAAAACACAAAACTAAGTCCAAAGTGGTAGCCATTTAACTGATACCCAGCTGAGAAGACAGACACACAGAGAGACATCTCGACTGAAAAAACTATGAAATAAATAAATGTTAATATGCATTCAGAGAGACAACTAACCTTGAACCAGTGTGCATTTTCATTATTCTGAGGCCTTGTCATACGTTGCACCGCTCTTTAAAGCACACGCCACGCTCACAAAAAAAATAAATAAATAAAAATAAGGAAATTCTCTCTCTCTCTCTCTCTCTCTCTCTCTCTCTCTCTCTCATTAACGGTGCCTGGTATGGTTTAAGGAACGCTATAATTTAACCAGTAAAGCCATTAAGCTTATGTCATTACGATACTCATTTATTGGCCTATTTATATGACTTCGGCGTCAGATTACCTGAGAAGGCACATTCCCAAGCCAGTACTATATATTAATCCTTTCACCCCGATGACGTATCTCTAAAAATCTTGCTACCTACACCCACTTACATCTTTACTACATACATGCAATAACCTCTTTACTACCAACACACAATTACATCTTTACTACCAGCACACCTTCACATCCTTACTACCAACAGTACAGTCAATTTAGGGAGTTATTTTCGAACTGAAGGGGTAAGACAACCTTCATTAACCCTTTCAGTACGAGATTTCCTTTTTTTGATTAACGAAAATCGTCTAGTGGTGGCCGAACACATCATCGCACTGAAGAGGTTAAGGACGCCATAATGAATATTTCTTCACTAAAAATACTTTCGCCATTACTGGTGATTTAACTTATAGAATACACGTAGCTATGACGGGAGCTTAAAGGTCACCCTGGATAAACTCTGGGATTGGGAGTCTAGCAACGGAAAGCTGGATTAGGCAAGATTATTTACTTGCTAATTAGCCACACTGTCCTTTAATAAATTAGAAGAACTAACTGTAGCCTTTAAAATATAAATATTTATAATCAGTATGAGATTTAATACTTAATACACCTTCAAATTTTATATTATTGAGTACTTCAGTTACATATTAAACAGGAATATTTACCACGACTGTAATATCTTACACTCCACTCCTACAATCTTTAGCAGGATATGTATTTTATATATTTCGTATTGTTTTATTAATCACAAACTTCAATGATATCAATAAAATGGTTATTCAACATCAGTCAAAATATTATATTCAATAACATCGAATTAATTATTCAAACTTATAATTAACAACATATGTTTGTCACATACGGTAAGTACTCAAACTGGGCCATTTCCAGGATACATTATACACTGCTAATATCTTAACCAAAAAAAAAATCCCATTATATGATTATCAAGACAAATTATATCATGCACAGTAATAATCATAGTGTATATGTGCAATATTTTACTGTAGTAACCAGAATTTAAAAATACCACAAACTGATCACAAAAAATTTATTTTTATTATGCGATCATCTGGAATATACTAAATACTATTAAATTATACAATCCTCTCTCTCTCTCTCTCTCTCTCTCTCTCTCTCTCTTTCTCTAATCTATTTTGATCTAGCCTACATTGTCAAAGATTTTGCTTCTCTCTCTCTCTCTCTCTCTCTCTCTCTCTCTCTCTCTCTCTCTCATCGTCTTCGTCGGTTCCCCAGACACCAATCGAGAGAGACAGCACATCCACTCGTCTCCCCCGAAGTCTGCAATAATTCCCGAAGTCTGGAATAATTCGTGTCCTATTTCATTATGGATTTTTGTTGTAAGTAGATTATTCCGGAGTGGGAGGGTAATACGGCCGGAGCAACACTGGATTAGGGTAGGCGCCGGGAACTGAGCAAGAGGCCGCCCTTTCTCTACTCTCTCTCTCTCTCTTCCTTTAAAAATAATCCATTTATCTATCTATCACTGTATCTGTCTACCTGTCTATCTGCCTGTCTATCTATCCACTAGTTTATCTATTTATCTATCTATCCGAAAATTTTAAGGCCGTTAATATCAGTGATCCCCACTTCATGATTACATTTTTTACTTCTTCGCGAATCTGAATTTTCTTTCCGTCTTATTCATTTCATTTTTGTTCTATATTACCTTATGTTTTCCTTTCGATATTTTAGTTTCCTTCCCCAGCTCTGTTCTTCCTCTTTTTTTTCAATCTTTTTGCTCAGTTTTCGTTTTTCTTCTATTTTTTTTGTATGCGTTGTACTTTCTCTTTATTGTTATTATCACCGCTGAATTTTTCTCCTTTCTCCTTCTTCCCTTACTTGATATATTATTTTTCCAAGTTGTTTCTATTTTACTGAGTCTTGTACTTTCATTTTACCGTTGTTTTTTTTTCATTATTTTGTTCTTGCCAATAAATTTCTTCATTACTTTCTCTGGAACCCTTTTTTTTTTTTTTCTTTTCAATACCATTATTCCATTTCTCTGCCTCCAGATTTCCCTTCCCTTTCTACACCTATTGAGTTTATTTTTTCTCTTTTTATCCTTTCATTACTCCTCCGTACTTCTAATTTCCCTTACTTTTTTTCAAATACTTTTCCTTCCTTCCTTCCTACTACTGTTTTCGTATATATAGCTCAAGTTATTTTTCCTCTATGATCATCTAACTTTTTAAATCAATTTGATATTATAATGCTTCTTGTTTTTTTTTAGCTTTTCAATTTATATTTTCCTTTTCATCTTTCCAAATTTTTATTATTGCAGGTTCTAATTCCTTTCATCGTCATACTGATCGTTTCCTTGTTATCCTTATCTACTCATTGTTTTCCATCTTCAATCAGTTTTTAAATATTTCCTTTTTCCTTTTTTTTCTTTTTCATTTTTTTGTCGTTCTTTTCCATGCTGTTTCCATCTATAACTTCTGCTTTGACTTACTCTCCTCCTCCTCCTCCTCCTCCTCCTCCTCCCCCTGATCGATTCTTTCATATTTTCCTGTACTGTATTTTCCTCATTTTTCTTTTTTTTTTCCTCCCTGATTCAGTAAAAATTAACTGCTTCCCTTGTGGTATTGCTTTCCATCTCCTCTAAATCTTCCTCTTTTATTTTTTACTTAACCTTCATTTTTTTTTTCTTTAAAAAAAAGTCCCATGTCCACTCTACTGGTATTAATTTTTTTTTCCCTTAGCTTCTTTTTTCACTCTTTCCTGCGTCAAAAAATCCACTTCAGTTTCTCTTCGTCTAGTATTATTTTTTCCGTTCGTGTTTTCCGTTATATTCCTTTGACTGATTTTATTATTCAACATTAAAAATTTCCTTGCCCCTCATGTTTTTCTTAAGAGTAATTTCCATTATTTTACTCATTTATTCATTCATTCATTTATTCACTTATTTATCTATCTATTTATTCATATATTTTCTTATTTATCCGTTTATATTCGTTTCCTTTTACGCCTCTTCCCTTCTCCTTGAACTTCTTCTTCCTTACTTCATTCAGTTAATCTCCCATTTTAAACATTTATCCAGGTCATTTTTCCTCAGCCATTCTTTCCTTCTTTTTTTTTCTACATTTTTCATTTCCACTATTTAGCTTGCTTCTTCTGCCATTTCTAGTTTGGCAAAATTTGAGATTTGTAGATTTTCTCTCATTTTTTCTCGCCTTTTCTGTACTTATGTTTGTAGCTTATTAGTTGTTTCCCGTATCTGCATTTTCTTATTTCCAATTTTAACATTTTTCATAGTACTCTCTCTCTCTCTCTCTCTCTCTCCCCCTCCGACTGTTGGCTTTTCATTTATTCCCGAACTCACTTAATTTTTTCCTTTATTCATGTTCCTCGTTTTACTTTATTCCTACTGCAAGTTTTATTTTCCTTCTGCTAGTTTTTATTTTATGCCAGTGTCTAATTTATTAACTACTTCGTGTTTCTAATTTCCGGTTATTTTTTGTTATTTAGTTTATATAATTTCTGCGTTCTATTCATTTTTACCCAACTTTCGGCTCCCCTATGATTCTTTTTTTTTTCTCCTGCTTTAGTTTTCCTTCTGTTCATATTATAATAAATTTGCCAACGTATATGTGTACACTTCTGGCTTCGGTTTTTTTCAGTTTTTACCTTATTCTTGTTATTCCATTTTTTTTTTAATTTTTCCCCTCCTTTTACTCTAGTTCTTCCGTCTGGTATTTTCTTTCTTCGTCAATTTCTCTTGCCCGAATGTCCTCAAAATATGTTTATAATCTTTTTTCATCATTATTTTACCGTTCTCCTTCATTGTTTGATATATATATATATATATATATATATTTTTTTTTTTTTTGCAGCTTATTTTTATAATGTTTTTTGTTTAATTCTCACTGATCTGTAACTTATTCGATTTTTTTTTTTTATTCGGGCTACCGCCAGGCGAAAGTTATTCAACTTCGGAAATATCCTCCATAGTCCTGCTTCTAACCCCTTCATCAAGTATTATTTCATTCTTGCTATCTTTTAACGACTTCATTCAGCTTCAGTGAGACCTTCCAAAACTAGAGAAGTCAGATGTAGGCCTAACTCCTTCAGTATGAGTTTTTTCCCCTACTTTCTGGCGTTTGGTCCTTCTTCCATGAATTAAAAAAAAAAAAAAATGGAAGCAGCAAAAATTAAACATCAGACGTAATCATAGTGACGGGTTTAACTGTCTCTCATATTTCCAATTACTCCTCTTCCCTATACCCATCAGTGTTGTCATTTCCCCTTCACCTTCTTGCTTCTGAGAAGTATAATTCTTCTCTGTATCTTCGTAACCTTCTCCATCCCTCCTCTTCGACGTTAGATATTCCTCTCAAGTTCTTCATTGCATCCTGCCTTCGGTGTTCCTCCTAATAATCTGACATTCCTGATATCTCCTTCTCTTCACTTACTACCGTCTGTATTTATCAGTGCATTTTTTTTTACTTCCATTCGCTGCCACTTCCTAAATTACATATTTTTCCGCTTATCTTGTTTTCTCCATTTTTTTTTCTCTTCCTCTCTGCCTGATATACTATTTTTTTGTATGCTATATCCAGTCTTCGCCACTGACACCTTTTATCCACTTTATTCTTTCTTTCTCTGTTCCTGTCATTCTTCCTTTTAAACATTCTCCTTCCATTCTTCGCTGTTATCCTTTTCTTCACCCTATTCTTTCTTCTGTTCCTGTCATTCTTCCTTTTAAATATTTCTTCACCATTTTACGCCTTTCCGCTTCCTGATACTTTTATTTTTTTACATTTTCAGTCTTCCCTCTGACTATTTCACCCACCTCTCTCTTACTTTCTTCTGATAGTCTTGCTTTTAAATACTTCTCCATTCTTCGCCACTTTTTATTCACCTTAATCATCCTCCTTTCTCCCCTTCCTTCCTTCTTTCTTCCATCTTTCTTTCTTTCCTTCCTTCCTTCCTTCCTTCCTTCCCTCCGGTCATTCCTGCTTTTAAACTTCCTCCGGGTGTCTCGTCCAGCACTTTTTGCCTCTGTTTCCCTCTGGCCCGTCTTGCCTTTCCTTTTCCTCTCCTACCCCTCCTTCCCTTCTCTTCCCTGCCTCTGCTCTCTCTCTCTCTCTCTCTCTCTCTCTCTCTCTCTCTCTCTCTCTCTCTCTCTCTCTCTCTCTCTCCTGGCCCCCTTCTCGCTGTTATTCGATTTTTTTTCAACAATTTCAATTTGCTTCTCTTAAGCTGCCCTTTTTACTTTTACCTGTACTCCATCACCGTCTTATTTTTTGCAATCTCGTCGAATCTTCATACTTCCTCCTGTGTGTGTGTGTGTGTGTGTGTGTGTGTGTGTGTGTGTGTGTGTGTGTGTGTGTGTGTGTGTGTGTGTGTGTGTGTGTGTGTGTGTGTGTGTGTGTCTTTTTTCTATAATTATTTTCCGTATTCTCCACCTTCTTTTCCACCTCCCCTTCTCCCTTCATCTCTGCTTCTTGTTCTTTTTGGTCTTCTTCTTCTACCCCTTCTCCTCTGGCCATCTTCGCCTGTCTCCTCCTTCTCCTCCTCTTGGTCGCTTCTCAAGTTTTCTTCTCTACGTTTCTTTTAATCTCCCTCTGCTTCTACCCCTCCGCCTTCTGTCCACGCCTCCGTTCTCCGTTTCTAGAGTTTCTCCCATTTCCTTCTCCTTTCCTTACTAAAGTTTTCCTTCTAGCATCGTTTCCCTTTACTTCTTTCAACCTTCTGGCTACGTGTACTTCTCTCGACTGTACAAAATCGCCTAGTATGATTCTAAATACAATTCCTAGGTATACGGTAAGCAAAGAAATGATTACGCAAGATGTTTTTTTTTAAGTCGTTGCTTGCTGTGATTTTTCTCAGCTGAATAAAATCTCGTGTTGTTATTCTAAAAATTTCTAAGACTACCGATCAAAGTGAAAAGGGTTAATATATATCCACGATTGCTCTCGTTCCTTTTTCCTTAGTCTCCTCTTTTCCTTTTTTCCCCCCTACCTTTTTTTTTTCCTTCCAATGCATTTCTCTCTTTTCTCCTCCTTCCTTGTTTATCCTCCCTTTCTTCCTCCTTCACTCTTTGCTGTCTTATTTCGCTCCTTTCCTTTTCCTTCGTGTTCCCCATTCCGTTTTGTAGCTGCTGTACTTCTTTTTACTTTCATTATATTTTCAATTTGTCAAGATTTGCCGTGTTTCCTCAGAAGTAATCTCTTTATACCTTGTCTCTTTATGTAATTAATCTCTCTCTCTCTCTCTCTCTCTCTCTCTCTCTCTCTCTCTCTCTCTCTCTCTCTCTCTCTCTCTCTCTCATCCAATATTCCAGCTTTTTTAATAACATTTTTGTACTGACTTTTTAATATTATTAATTTTCTGACATATATCACTTTCATAAACATGCTCTTCTTCATCATTCATTCTTTTTAAATCATCATCCAGCCTGCTATTTCCGCCCTTTTTCGTCTTACTGGCTGGTGTGTCTTTGGCAGTCTCATCACTCTTTATCAGTATTTCATCTCATTCCTCAGAAACCAATAACCCTTCTCCAATTTTTCATTTCTGTTTACTGAAGGCTATATCAAGTTACTGTAGCAAGGTTTTATCTTCATATTAAGTACAGTGAAATATATATAATTATACTGCTTTACTACTTTACATACGTGCATGCATAAGTAACATCTGCCCATCTGTTTATTGTCTGATGTTGCAATTTTTCTCTCTCTCTGTAGGGGAGGGGGGGACGTAACAAAAACAATCTTTAGGCGCCTCTGTCCCTACTCAGTGACAAGCCCCCTTGCAGCGCCACACCTTTACACACTCCCTTACTGTTACACCGAGCTGCATGATGTACAGACACAATTAACTCATTTTAAATACATTACCTTAATTCACCCGTGGGCCAAATTTAATAGCCCTTAACTTTGGCATATTTCCTGGGCAGTTTTGTGAGTGAGTGTGGAGTTATGACAGGCGGAGTGGTCGTAATATGCCACTGTCCTGCCTTCTGTATTTATCAACACACACACACACACACACACACACACACACACACACACACACACACACACACACACACGGGAAAGTTGTCAAAATAAAGGATGACTGCTTTAACCATGACTTTCTCTTTGGGGATTTTTTTTTCATGCTCTCTCTCTCTCTCTCTCTCTCTCTCTCTCTCTCTCTCTCTCTCTCTCTCTCCTATAAACACACACACACACACACACACACACACACACACACGTCTTTATTACGTAAGTCACACACACACACACACACACACACACACACACGTCTTTATTACGTAAGTCACACACACACACACACACACACACACGTCTTTATTACGTAAGTCACACACACACACGTCTTTATTACGCAAGTTTTTTTTTAATTATTCACCTAAAAATCCCTGGACTCTAAAAATACCGGCAAGGATACCCGCTCCAAGATCTTTCTCGGGTCCGTCGCGTGAACGGTAGGACGAGTTTGCGTAAGCGTGAGGCGCTGAGCGGAGGTAAATGGATAAATAGACAGATAAATGGGCAGATAGGTAGACAGACTGACAGACAGACAAGAGACAGGTAAAGATTCGTACCACGATTAGATAAATATAAATAGACAGAAACAGACAGGCACACAGATAGACAGAGAGAGAGAGAGAGAGAGAGAGAGAGAGAGAAATATAAACAGACGGAGGTAGATAGATACATACATATATATAAAAGAAAAAATGCAAGGGGACTATTAACAGATAAATGCAGATAACTACTAGATTCAAAGATCAACTGGCTATTCTTACACAATGCTAGTAAGATGGTGTGCTTGCTGGCCTCTGTTGCTAGGAATACGTCAATCCACAAAAGTAAGGAATATCGTACGGGGAAAATGTCAGCTACTCTCTCCTGCAAAACATCTCAACTTTAAATCTGATGTGTATAGTTCCTCAGCGAGACTTTAAACAACCAGAATTCTCAAGAAAGACTCGAGACACGTCTCACTTGCGTTAATGATCAAAACTTTACACCTTCCCTAAAAAAAAAAAGACTAAATAAATAATAAAATAATACATAAATAATTATTATTATCATCATACAACAAAATACTCTGCTTGAATAATGTAGTTCTGAGCTTTCCAGGGGAGGAGAGGGAATCATGTAATAATGTTCTGATTCACAATGGTCTACCCTGGGGGACGACACTTCTGCATCTTATCAATAAATACAATTTCCAAAATGGAATAATTTCTACAGGTGTCAAAATTTTCCCAAACGATATAATTTGCATACATTTAATATTCCCTTACTCGACCCACACTCATGCAAGCAATTTCCAACAAATTAAAAATTACACTCTCCTATGCAATTTATAGCAAAACAAACACTTGTACACTCACAGTCCACTAAACTACAATCACCTTCGCCAGAAATAACCCCGAGAAAACTCCCTGGGTGCCAGCCAACAAAACCAATCGTCGCCGCATCACCACCCCGCCGCCGCCACGCCACGCGATCGGTATGCAAATTCGGACAAAAATGTGGTTTTAAAGTTGAATCCGTGTCATTTGAAGTCGACCTCCATTTTTCCTCGTCGCCCGGACCAGATGAGAGGGCCACTTTTCTCGCCGTGCAGCCCAATTACGCGATATTTTTGACCTACAGTTGGCTGGAAAGTAGGGTGGCCAGCGGGATGCCGCAGGGAGAGGCGCTGAGGGTGACAATATTTGTGCATGTCAGTTCCTTGCGTCGTCTCCTGATTCCCGTCACCTTCATTATTATTATTATTATTATTATTATTATTATCATTATTATTATTATTATTTGTGGATGATGGTGAGCCTTAGTGGAAGGTATTAGGAGCTCTGTTTGTAGGGGTCCTTGCACGTCTCCCGCTTCCCTTCACATTTATTATTATCATTATTATTATTATTATTATTATCATCATTATTATTATTACTATTCTTATTACCATTCACATACAATAGCCTACCCAGCACATTCATTATGGACTCTCATATAAACGATTAATTATTATTTACTGTTCAAAATTACTATTAAAAAAAAAAAGACATCAGCATAGCATTAAGTACAAGAAACATAAATCATAAACAAATATGCCAAAAAAAATCTTACAAAATAATCACAAAATAAATCGAAAATGCAGAATCTGTAAAAAAAAATAATAATAATACTAAAGGTGAGAATAATATTTATAAGAATAATCACAACCTTTTTTTAATGAAGTCTTTAATGATGTTGAGAAAGATGATGACAATACACCCTTTGCTCATGACTAAATATAACATAATTCTAAGCTCATTTAACTCCTGTGGGTGTTAGCAATTTTAATCGTGCCGACAAAACCTCACGGATCTCATGAACAAAAAAGAAAATGAAACGAAAAAAAAATGAAGACAAATCTGGTAACGTGAACAAATACAGAGAAAAGCAGATAAGAAGACTACTAACGCAAAAAAAAAATCAGGTAAAGAGAACATGTAAAGAGGCAGAGAAAAGCAGATAAGAATACTAGAGCAAAACTAGGAGAAACGGGAAAGCAAAATACTGAAAAGTAATAGACAATATACAGATAAAGTTATAATTAAAAAATCGAAAAAAAAAATAAGAAAGGTAAAACAAGGGGCAAGGGCAGGGAAAAGAAGATCGACGGAAAATAAGAAACTTAACATAAGGGAAAATGCGGATATATATCACTGGAAAACAAGAATAAGTAAAAAAAAAAAATAAGGAAGCTAGGAGCAAAATAATGCAAGGAAACAAGCTAAATGAGGAAAGAAAAAATATGAAAATTTGAAAAAACATTGGCAGTAAATAAAAAGATAGTTAAATGTAGGCTACTCTAAGGAGAATATGGGAAAATAATTAATCACAGAAAATCAAGAAGAGGAAAATATTACAACAGACGAAGAACTAAAAAAGAAAAAAAAAAGAAAAGGCGGAGGGAGAATGTATTGCATATTAACGTAAAAATTAAATGGAACAGGGTAAACCCCCTTTACACACACACACACACACACACACACACCTGAATCTCCCAAATATCAAGGCACATCCAGCTTCCGGAGAGCCAAAACTCCAGCCACACTTACATCCAGACAGTCGAAGATACAGGCACATCCACACTCATTATCCCGAAAATTCCAGACACATCCACTTCCAATCGACCAAAAATCCATGCATATCCAAAGCCAACGATTCCATGCACATCCATTTCCGTAAGTCGAAGATCCTATTCCATCCCGTCCTAGTCTGAAAGGAGTAATAAATACTCCAACACATCCACATCCACTTCGTTAAATATTCCTGGCAAATTCTTTTTTTTTTTCCAAGACAGACGAAGAAATCAACCCCCTCCACATCCATATGGCCAAAGAATCCACTTACATCCACATCCACACATCCAAGGAATTTAAACCCCTCCACATCCAAAGATTCCAGGCACATCCAGGTTCCAGTTTTCCAGGGGGCCAATATGAAGTAATTCCAGAGGTCAAGAAGAACAAAACACCAGAGCCGTGACACCTGAGCCAGCGAGGGACGGAAACACGGCTCATAATTCGCACTCATTTTTGGAGCGTAATTAACAGGCAATAAATATTAGCTGGGATGAGACGCGGTGAGGAGAGGGCGGTGTGTGTGTGTGTGTGTGTGTGTGTGTGTGTGTGTGTGTGTGTGTGTGTGTGTGTGTGTGTGTGTGTGTGTGTGTGTGTGTGTGTGTGTGTGTGTGTGTGTGTGTGTGTGTGTGTGAGAGAGAGAGAGAGAGAGAGAGAGAGAGAGAGAGAGAGAGAGAGCTACCCGCCGATACACGCTTCAAAAATAAGGAATGAAGCACAAGAAAATAGGTGTTATTTTCAAATCCATGCAAACTTACCTTGCTATTAAATAAAAATAAGCATTCATTTTAATTGCCAGAAACTCGGGGCGGTTGCCAGAGCTTCCCCACAGCCTCATTAGCATATCGTGAGTGAACCATCAGTGCCAAAAAAAATAATTAACATGAAAAAAATGAAATTAGGACAAAGATGTAGGGTATTTTACAGCGCGCGTCGGTGAGGAGGGGGCATAGAGACTCCTCAGGCCAGCCTCAGCACCGCCGGGAAAGCCAGGGGAAGACGCTGGCTTATTCTGAAGGGGGGGATTGGGGGGTGGGGGTAGTGGGGGGGTGTGGACATGACTCTTTTAAATAACTAGATACAGAAAATTATTCAGTGACTCCTTGAAGGCTAAGCGAATCGCGACTGGAAATTTTGGTGAAAATACCGAGAAAATAGCCAGGAAATCGAGGGAATAGCATGGGTTGTAGGACCATCGACACAGGGGGGCTAAAGACACTGATGGTTCTCACGGCGTGCAAGCGAAGGCAGGACTCGTTGGTCAGGTGGCGGTGGGAAAGGGGCGGGGGCACGGCGATCCCCCCTGCTTATAAAGTTAACTTGTGGCATCAAGCAACCCCCGCACCTCACCTCCCATGTCTGTACCCAAAGCACCTCACCTTACCCCACCCACCAGGTTGCCAACAAGTGATTTGTGAACTATTTTATACACAAAATAACAATAATCATACGAAACTAAAACATTCAGCAAATATAAAAATTTTTTTTACAGTTTTATGCACGAAAATTACCACCACTCATACGAAACTAGAATTTTCAGTATATTTTAAAATATTTATCTTTACTTTATTTACTTAATTGTTTATCAATTACATAAGATAACTACGGCAGGTGGAGTATTGTATATATATTACCGGTACGTATTACCAAGTTACCTCATAAGATCAAGCAATCTCCCAAATTCTATTTTTTTTTTTTTAATTATTCACAAAATTATATGAGGTGTTTTGACAAATTATATGAGGTGTTTTGACATTCAAGCATGGCATGAAAAATCACTTCACTGCACAAGGTGTCATACGATGATGTGAGGGGGCAGAAAATTAAAATAAACAGACTTCGAAATCATTACATGACACAATATACAGGGAAGAAATATACATAAAAAAAAAAAATGTAGGTGGTTAAGTTTGCCCACGGAACTTAGCGTGGGTGGATATAAATTAATGATGCCTGTTGATGTGCAAAAAAAAAAATAAAATAAAATGATATAAATGACTATGTTTCCCCCTGATTTTAGCGTCGGTGGAATACAGTACGTTAGTGATGAGTTGTGGTATAGAAAAAAAATAAATAATGTGCAGTAGGTGACAAAGTTTCCCTAGTAAACTTTTAAGCGGATATGAATCACGTATGACTGATGGTGTGGAAAAAATTAAATAATGTAAGCTAAGTTTCTCTTCCCCAGAACTTAGTCGGATACAAGTTAGCGACGACCAGCGATGCAGAAGAACATAATAATGCAGGTGATTTCGTTTCCCCCTGAAATTGCGTCGGCGCATATAAGTTAGTGACGTCTGCTGGTGTACAGAAATAAAATCCTGTACGTGACTAAGTTCCACTCTGGCCCAAACTTAGCGTAGGCGGATATAAGTTAGTGATGCCTGGTGGTGTAGCGTGTGCCTGAGGACCACCGCCATGAATGATGATGAGTGGAATATTAAGCAGTGCGCGACTAGGACACACATCCACACTTCTGTCCCAGCACCGTCGCCAAGCCAACTCCCGAACTATTAAACGCTGAAATGCTCCAACTTTGGCTGGAAATGGTGGTGGGTGTCCCCGGCGTGGGCTGCTACATTACACGTCCACGCTACAGTCACACCCCCTGATATTGTGATAATTAGGAAACTATTAAATTTTGCACGTGACGTTTAAATGCAACACAAACACACACACACACACACACACACACACACACACACACACACACACACACACACACACATACACACACACACTGCCTTTACCAGAGTAGAAGGCATAAACTGCTTTCTGAATGGCCACAAGCAACTGAAAACTAATACAATCTTTATTCCACAAAACCATATTACCTTCAGATATAAAAACAAATCACAAAGACACAGACGTGGTGAGGGACAGTGACGGTATTACCATGACCTTGTCTCTCGAAAAGTCCCTGAATTTACAGTAGAAACAAAAAACAAATAAATATAAACGGACATTACACCAAATGTAGCACAAGACCACACAAATGAATTATAAGATTATAACAAAATAAATGTATGAAAATGTATTAATGTGTGCGAGGTGTCGGCGGTGCAGCTGTGACTCCGGGCCAGACAGGGCGGGGAGGTCCAGCAGAGTGGCAGGCAGGCAGGCAGGCAGGCAGGGCGAGAGGCAGGCAGCTGGCCGGGGTAACGCCTGCTCGCCGTGGGAAACGCACAGAGTGCTTGTAGACCCCAAATTTGCGCAGCAGGGATGCGCAATGCATAATTACCAGGAGCAAATCTTTAACCATTGCTGTAAATCGCTAACTCAACACAGCCTTCCAAACCTCTCATCTAACCTACTGAAGAAAAACAAAATAAAGAACAGCAATATTCCGTTAACTCATCCAACCCTCGATGAAAGAAAAATAGGGAAAAATAGTTATTCCTATTTGTCCTTGCCGAGACCGGACCATCTACACCAAAAAGGGAAATAAATAAGCGAGAAATGGCCGGAGCCTGGGCAAATTTAGTGCGTGTGATCCCGGGCAGCCATCGCAGCCCACCATCACGTTGACTGCAGAGTCGCCGGGGTGAAGACAACCTCTCCTTGCCTCCACGTCTCATCTTTATGCCTTTCCCTTTTTATTCGTCCTATTTTCCTGGCCTCCTCGTAATTCCAGACACCAAGCCAAAAGTATATCAGGATTTGGGGCTTGCTAGGACAATGTTTCAGGAGGCTGGGACCTGTTTTACGGAATGTTTGTAGTGACGAAGGGTTAAGGTGCGTCTAGGGTAAAGAGGGTGGTGTTAGGATGGAACGGAGGCGCCAGCACCGAGAGCTTCCCCGAAATAACACGATGCTATCTCTGAGTAAGTGTTTGTGTGTGAGTGTCTGCGTGTGTGCTTCCATGTGTGCGTGTATATATACGTGTGGGTGCCTGTGTGCATGTTTGTGCTATCTCTAAATGTGTGTGTGTGTGTGTGTGTGTGTGTGTGTGCACATACTGTATATACGGCATATACCGCATGTGTGTGCTTGTTCTGGAGTTGGCACAGTGTGGAGGAAGCCACGTTTTAACATACTGAAGTGTCAAAGTTATATGCACTCCCACCTCTGTCCTTGTACTTACCAACATAACCTGACACGACCATCACAGTAAGAAAATGCATATAGGAATTGCAAAGTGACCATCAACGATGAAAATGAGAAGAAGAAAGAAAACGAAACAAATCAACTTAATGAGAAAACTTATTTTTTTACACACTGGCACTTAATAATGATAATAACAGTTTTACACACACACACACACACACACACACACACACACACACACACACACACACAAATAACGTTACCGAAAAAAAAAATTATTACTGACACCTTCAAACGATTTTATCAGCTTAGGAAATACCTCTCGTACTGAATGAGTTAATGAACGCTAATTCTGACTTCTACAGTTCTAAATGTTTCCCTTGAAAAAACATTATCGTTTGGTGGCAGCAAGAGTACACCATAACAGACTCTATCACCCTGTACATGTTAAACTGGAGATGATAGTTACAGAGAACGCTGAGAGACAGACAAATAACCAAGTAGAGTGCGCCCAGAGACAGACAAATAGTGAACTAGGGAAGGCATATGACCCTGGCCAGCATTCTACAACGCTGCTGTATAAAGTGAGTGTTGATACCGTGCAGGGAGGGAGTGCCTTGCCGGGTGTAAAGTGGCGATATAGGCCATGTGAGTATTCCTATTATGTTGCAGGACTCCTTGCAAAGTTCACGACTCCACCGTAACAACACGAGGGAATATTCGCCACTACTCCATAAAGCCAACAACGAGAAGCTATTCACTGGAAATTACTGTTATCTTTATAAGAAATATTTTCATTAATATTATTTGTTTGTTTTTTCAATATCTTTCGGTTAAAACGATTAATAATAACAATTTTTCATTTTTTTTTCCCCAGAATACTAAATATTATCAGCTTGTACATTTCTTTACAACACTGCTTGACCAAAATACAAGGGCTATAAATTTTACTCTGTCGTAAATACAAATTTCATTTGTAACATTTATACCAAAGATTCTTATCACTATCATATCATGTTTATCAGTAGACGCGAAGAATCGATTTTTGAAAGTCAATCTCTCGAGTCAAAAAAATATTTTCGAAACTAAACTTCACGCAAGAAGTTTTACCAAGAATCTGTCAATATAAAAGTTTCTGTCACTCAAAAGCAAGTGAGAAAGCAAGGCTATGTGCGTGTGTTTATTATCTTCGTGTGTGTGTGTGTGTGTGTGTGTGTGTGTGTGTGTGTGTGTGTGTGTGTGTGTTAACATACATAGTTCGTGCATATTTGTGTAAGTGTTGTGTATTTGTGTAGGTGGGTATGTTTGACTGCAGACCGCTACGCCATGCCACCGAGTAGGCCCCGCCGCCGTTATAATCACACACCACCACACTACGACCACAGCAGCACACACCACATCACCAAAACACACCACAACACCATCACAGCATAACACGCCACCAAAACAAAACACCAACACATCATCAAAGTACACCAATACATGCACCCTACAACCATTACACCACCATTCCCAACAGCACCACACACCACAACGCACACAACAAAGCAAACCACAACATTTACAACCACAACATTTACCCACCCATCCCACTATCCCGACAGCATCACACATCACAATACAACCACACACCATCACAAATCACAACAGAATCACAACATACACCAGCATTATATAACACATTACTACAAATGCATCCATCATACAGACTCACACCATAACACACACACACACACACACACACACACACACACCATAACCACAAAAGCTACCACAACAACCCACTCCAGCTACCACGAACATAATCCCTAAATATTATCCTCGCTACTTGGGGCAGAGCTACAAGGCAAAGCACCGCAGTCGTAGAATATTCCAAACTTACTAAAACACAGAAACTTAGGATATAAATCTGAAAGGCTAAAATAAATGACCATCCAGCCCTATTTGAATTTCAGTGTCTAAGGGAAGATCATGTGAAAAGTAAACATATAGGATTTTTTTTTTTTAATAATTATTTGCATGCTCGAAAATGCGTTTTTTTAAATCCCCTTCAGTCTGAGGACGTACCAACATTTTTTTTTTTCCAGCTGCCACAAGATGATTTGTTTCACCTAAGGATAGCAATGTAGTGCATGAATAAATGAAGGTTACCTAAACTCTTCACTTAGAAATCTCTCATGAAGTAAGAAGATTAAAATAAAAATAACGTTATCGCTGTGAAGGAATTAACCTTTTCAACGAGATGATACTTACCTTGCTATATTCTCACTATCACTAGACGATATAATTTAGCCCTTTTATTATATTTGTGCTACCGACATACAATTTTATTCAATCTGAGTGCTCTCTCGCAGTGAAATAGTTAACATATTAATCTAGATATCAGCACCGCTTCCTCTAAAGCGTGTCCTAAAAAATGTATTACTGTTCTTCCCTCGCAACAATCGCGCCTCCCAACAAACATATACGGGTATAGCAAACCCTTACATACGCTGACGTCTTTTTGTATGATAATTCTGTTGCCTTCAGACGATTTTATTCAGTCTAGTGCAGAATTATCGAACTGGAGAGTTACATAAAATCATCACTGTTACAGACATTTTTCTAAGTGGGATAAAATCGTCTGAAAGTAACTAGAATAAACTAGAAAAGTATGTCGTCAAAATGAATGAGTTAAACCAAAGACAACGAAAGGGAAGGCAGAGTCCCAAGTTTTTACTTAATAACGGACATATATTACGGAACAAAAAAAATGAAGTATGCAGTCGAATAATTTGCTATACTCAATTTTTATATATATTTTTTTATTATTTTATTAACATCAACAACTAAGGATTGTCTACACGATTATGAACTAATTTCTAATAACACGAACCAACCACCCCGCATCATTAAATTCCTCATGAAAATGTTTCTTTCGGCAAAGCACAAATCACCGTAATATTCGAGCATGGAATGGCAGTCTTCAAGTTACGCTAATTTATTCTTGCTACTTAGGGTCGATATTAAAAAATGTTTGGATATGCCGCCAGCGCCAAAAAGGTTAAAAATAATATCAGATAATTCCTTCAGTAAGATGGCATTTTTCATTCTTGTTACCACCATATATTTATATTACAGTAAGAATCCCCCCCTCTTAATGAAGCGCTTATTTCTGTACAGTTAATTTTTCTGGTATTTTAAAGACTCATGAACTGTATACATAAACCCACTCTGCTGCAGACAAATTATTTTATACATATATCCCTTAATTATGGTAATTAGGATACTTAATGTAATCATAATCTGCTGAAGCTATCATTACAACAAATTATCTTCCCTGAAAAATACTATAAGTATCTTGCAATTCCTTACACAAAAAATAAAATTAAAATCAAATGAATAATAAAAAATAAATAAATAAATATGGTGGCAAAGAACTGCAATCTTTACTCTTTCCGTGAATAATTATCATGGGCAACTTTAAGTAAATACACCAGCACATTAATAACAAAAGCAGACAAATCCATCACATACCTGGTGACTGCAGCTACACAACGACGAGCTTACTGTCATCACTACTCTAACAATAACACCATAACCAAACCATCAATATATACAAACAGTACTTAAAACAATTACTATCGTACCACATCGCTCTGCCTGAACCCTTTTTAATTAAAGTCAGCGATTATATAAATTACTGATTATTCATTACAGTAACAAAAACAACCTTAATTATAAAACTAATTCAAATTCACGCCCAACAGGGCCACTCATGGAAAGAAGTCGGCAGCTATATGAAATGTTTCAGGAGAAGCAGTGTATCTGAAAGACTGTATCAGCGAACCGCCGACTGTATAATGAAAAAAAAAATACTTTAAAAAAAATAACAAAAATTTTACTTCTGCAAAAACTAATTTAAAAGATTATTAAATCTGTTACACCAATTTTTATCCATTAAGTTTCTTTTGCAATTTAATTTTGTAAAGAAAAAGGTTAATTGATGATTCAGTGATGAAAGAATACTCTGTCTCTGCTAAACTATTCTACACACACACACACACACACACAAAACCTTGACCACAGAATCTAAAAATGTTATTCCAAATATCAGTTGTACAGTATATTCAAATTTTTTTACCACAACTCTGGCACAAAAGTTATTAAATTATATATATAAATAAATATATATATATATAGATAGATAGATAGATAGATAGATAGATAGATAGACAGATAGATAGATATAGATATAGATATATAGACAGATAGATAGACAGATAGATATAAATATATTTGTATATGTGTGTGTGTGTCAAATATAAAACTAATGACTGCAATGGCTCTCATTCTGTCGACCCTCCCAAAAATGCACAATCTCTGTAACAACAAAAAATTAGCAACCAATACCATCATGAAGATTACCCTTACGAGTTCCAAGAAAAGGCAATCACATAATTATACGGTACACGCTACTGAAGTAATTATAAAAATAAAACAGAGCAATATAATCGTATTATTATCGTCACTGAGTCACTGTCACAACTTTCCTCCAATAAACAAAAACTAATAATGCACCTGTTTTACTACTAGCAGTACCAATAATAATAATAATAATAATAATAATAATAATAATAATAATAATAAATCTTCCATTTCCACATTTTCAAATATAATCGGATACTAGTACAACAGCATCTAGTACAGTCATAATCATCATCATCATCATCCTGACCCATAAACCCACCTAACTATGAAGTAATGAAAAAACAAAATGCTGGTGGTGAAGCAATCAGAGTCAGGGTGCGGAGTTCGGCGAAACACCCTGCCCTTGCCGCCCTACCGCTCCTGGCTATGCGACCATCACGATAATATTTACCACATCTCCCTTCAGTTTTAATATTCAGTCTCTCATCAGTGCTATAATCTGATACTACAACAACAACAACTACTACTACTACGATAACCATACCTAAAACATTACCAAAATCACAACATCAAACCCCCAACACATTTTTACAACACCACAAAATCCTCTTCACTGAGTTCCCACATTGCTCCTACAACCAGTCTCCACAACTACCATAATGTCACTTCCACCAGTACGCCACAACTACCCTAACTCCAAAACCACTACATTACTCCACAGTCCGGAACCTCCACCTCATCATCTCAACAAACACCACATCATTAAAAACACTGGCACTAAATAAAACACACACGAATCACACACCATCATGTCACCCCATCACCGCCCTCCCGGCAAAAGTCAGCACAGATCACTCACACTGCAACTCTGACACTTCATTTTTATTATCATCGGACGATTTTATGCAGCTTATGAGAGATGTTTCGAACTGGAGAGGTTAGATAAAGCCGCCAGTATCCCCTTCAGTACGAGAAAACCTTCCTGCTCTGAATATGTCTGTTTGGTGGCGGCGTGAATATCACTACAACATCCTAGCATCAATCATCTTTCAACTTAACACCTGCACCACATGACAATACCACAAGATAAAGAATTACACAACCCCACTGTATCATCTAAACAACCCCACCACAGCCCCACCTAGTCACCACTAAAATCTACCACAAAACACCACCACCACAACACCCACTTAACCCACCACAACGCCCCCTTCCCCACCACCACACCCTCCCCTAGTCAGCACCACAACCTATCACAACAACAACCCACCAACACCACCATGACCACCATCGCACAAGCACACCCTCCTCCTCTTCCTCCACCTCCCCTCTGCCTGCCTGCCTGCCTGGACGCACTGGGGGAAGGTTAAAAAAATTCGCCCGTGCATTACACCATCAGCTTTAAAACACGCAAAACTGATACGCCGGGTCGGGGTGGACGGGTCATTATTTTCGTAGTAGTTTGCCGGCCAATATGTCTTCATTTACGTGCCGCCGCTGCCCAGTTCGTTGACCCGATTTTTTTTTTTTTTTTTTTTCGGTGCATTCGTTTATTTTTGGCCTGGCTTCCGGTTTGTATGCACAGGGAAAACCGATTATCTTTTCTCTCTTACTCTCATTATGGGATTATTTTTCAATTTGCTCTTTAATACACTATCATCACTCTGTATTCTGTGTAATTAAATATCATGCTTGTCAAACTGTTTCATTAATTATTAAATGTTTATTAATACAAATTAGCAACATCAAATAAACGCAACGTATCGGTAACAAGTACAAATAGATATTAGCCTCCCGCAGAATCAGATTCTAATACGCCAATTTTTCCCTCTCTCCCTCTCTCTACTCTTTAAACCTGCCCCACTCTTCACCACATTGCTCCCCTCCCCTCCCCTGTCACCCCGTCCCCTCCCTGCAGTGTGTGTGTGTGTGTGTGTGTGTGTGTGTGTGTGTGTGTGTGTGTGTGTGTGTGTGTGTGTGTGTGTGTGTGTGTGTGTGTGTGTGTGTTATTATTATTATTATTATTATTATTATTATTATATATACCCATGCCAGAAGTTTTTAAGTAAATCGAAGACATGCCCTTATACTAGTAATAATATGAACAAAATACAAACCACGGATATCTGTGGGTAATAAATATTAGAGCTGTTTTCATACTAACAGTTTATTTCCCCTAAGAGTGTTTATTATTTAATTTTTTGTTCCGATCATTCTAAAACCTTTATATACTGTGCTCATAAACTATTTCTAAATACGAAGCACTGTATCTTGAGAGGATCTCCTCCAAGAAAAACAACATATAGGGACAAAGATATGTATAGATAGAAGCACACGCAATAATTACTGAAATATATGAAGAAACTATGCAGATGAAAATACAATATCTCGATGTCAAAAAAATCATTACATGTTCATAAAAAGTAAACAGAAAACTAAAGAGAAAACTAAAAAGACAAAAGCTGATAATTGCAAAAGAAATATTAAAACGGCACAAAAATATGCTACAACAATATAAACATGAATGCACTGCAGCTGCGCCACAACAAACCACAAGTTAACTAAACATGAAAAATTTCATATAGCCTAATATAAATCATTACAAGAAATATGCATACGTACAAATGAAAAACAATATACTTACTAAAATTACATATACGGTAAGAACACAAGATAAAAAAGGCTTAGCAAATAAGAAAAATGTATCAAATATTCTAAAAAAAAAAAAAATAATGAAAAGCAGCTATGAAAAATTATATACAGTACATGAATGACATCTTGAAAATGACACAAGAAAATTATCACAGGTAGCTATGACACACTGTAGCTGCATATAAAAATGAAAAAATACTGTTAAAGATAACTATGAAAAATTACATGGATGAAAAATATAGGAACTGTGAATTTTAGTATCGTCATGTAAAAAATATTAGCGAGCCGAAAAAAATAGCATTTAATCTGACTCAAAACAACCAAAAGGGCCGTGTTTTAGGTAGCATGAGACATTATTAAAAATCCTATCTATTATCCGCACTAAACTTTAAGTGTTATTTTTATTATTTTGGAGTTATATAAGCTCAGTACTGCCATCACTTGCTTCAAAATATATACCATAGGAAATATAAAAAAATAAAGTAACTGGCAGAATGAATTGGTGGGGGAAACGTTACAAAATCTTCGATGCGACTATATATATATATATATATATATATATATATATATGTGTGTGTGTGTGTGTGTGTGTGTGTGTGTGTATACAGCCTTAAGTTTGAGGAATAATGGGTAAGACAGTGAACGACAGACTGAAGCATCCTGTGCATCCTACACCTTCCGCCCAACACTCCCACATTAGGTGTTGTAGGTGAAGGTGAGGGAAAGGGAAGGTCATACAGGGAAAAGTGTCGATACAAAAATTACTGATCAGAACACATGAAATTATTCGCAACTATCAAAGAACAATAGGGATAAGAAATGTTGGTACAGTTGGTTCTGGGTCAAAACAAATGAAGCGGATATGAGGAATCCTGAGAAACAACAAGCAGGAGAGTGGATGAGACAGGAGGGGCACCGTTACCCGACACCTTCTGCCAAGACTACCATATTAGGTGTCGCAGGTGAAAGACAGGTGAGGCGGCCAAGGTGACGGACAGGTGGGCCAAGATAACGCCGGCCAGGTGACGGGAGCCAAGAAGATGGACAGGTGATACAAGAGGGAAGGACAAGGTGACACTGACGCTAACTTGCACTGACTGACAAATCACACGCAGGTAACTTTCAATTATACACAGTAACAGCAGCAGTATGGAATTTACGACGGCAGCAGACTAATTTACCCTTTCCGTACGATGACACCTTGTTACATATTATTAGCACTCCCAGATGATTTTTATTCTTTCAATTATACATCTAATTTTCAATAATACACAAACAGCAGCACTAGGAAAATCAAACCGCAAGATTTTTACCCCTTCATTACAACAAAGTTTTTTTCATTATTATCACTATTACTGTTATCATTTATTATTATTATTACTATTTTTATTCTTAAATGCCACAAACCAACTTGTTTAGCCCCGGGCTCCTACGCTCCTCGTGGAGCAACACAGGACTGGATGATGGATGGATGGATGGACGGATTATTATTATTATTATTATTATTATTATTGGATGGGTGGACGGATTATTATTATTATTATTATCATTATTATTATTATTATTAATATTATTATCGTCAGGCGATTATTACTCAGTTTTCACAAACTACACACAAGTAAATTTCGGTTATAAACAGAAATAGCGGCAGCATGGAATTCATAGCAGCACCAGACTAATTTGCCATTTCAGTACGAATGTCTATTTTTTATCCTAAGCACTCCCAGATTTTTATCCAGCTCACGAGCGAATTTACACACTGTTGTGTTTATACACAACCATCATTAACCTCTTTACCAGAGAAATTTCCGTTAACTGAATAAAAATAACTTGGAGATATTAAAAACATTATAAAAAAAGAAAGATTTTCTCAAGCTCAAGGCAAACAACTAAAGCAAATAATATTACTCCCCACTATTATGCAAATAATATTACTCCCCACTATTATTGTTATTTTGTTTAATTTTTTTCAAGGAGAGAACAATCTTCCGGGCTTCTGGCCTTTGATTCCTCCTTGCTTATATATATAAAAAAAATATCTCCATGCACACCTATCAATGCACCAATGTTTATCATATTACTCTTAAATTCTGCAAGCACACTAACTTGCAATCCTATCATTATTATTAAAAAAAAAAAAGTGTACAAAATTTTCAGTACATTATCTCTTACAGTGGCTGAAGCTCATTTTTTCCTGGCCTACTGAAAAAAACGATTTCATTCAGGTGGAAAATCTCCCCCAATGAAGTGCTTAAAGTCAATACTAACAGAGCGAAAACTGTGAATACCGGTACAGGTGAATAATATGGGCAGTGTGGATTTTGATAAACTTACTTGGCTACTATATACATGTATAAAGTAACGCAAAGATGAAGTTGCAGTAAAATAAGGACCTGTACAATGACGCCAAGCCTAAAGCATTATCATTATCAAAACATTAAACAATACCCAAGACATAAGCAGTTATACAGAAAGTTATGCCGATCTAGAGTTATTGCATATTTTCATCTACAACGACAGACTTTAAAATCTTGTATGATTTATTTACTTCAATGATGTTCGAGTGACTGTGCGGACCTTTTCACCTGGCACGCTGTTGATACTTCTTACACTTTTATGCTTTCTCTTCTCCGGCTGTTGGACCTTATTTTGCGGAGAAAGGTCGGGATGATGATGATGATGATGATGATTTATTTACTTATTTATTTTTATATTTTTAACTGTTAGTATCATCATTATTGTCATCATCATTATTATTATTATTATTATTATTATTATTATTATTATTTATCGCCAGCATTAAAAGTACTGATCGCGGCAGTGTAGTGTAGTGTTGTAGTGTAATATGCTGTGTGGTGTTGTGTGGTGTGGTGGTATAATGAGAGTGGTGGTGCGGTGTTACAGTGAAGGTTGTGTGCGAGAAGGCAGGGAAGCGATGGCGATGCGATGAGAGGCGGTGGTGCAGGTGAAGCCGCCACCTCCCAAGACTTCACAACTGGTGCGATAAATCATATCATATATAAAGGGCCGGCAAAACACGGGCCGGCGGAACCATAGCACCACTGACCACTCCACCACCCCACACCACGCCACACCAGGTGCATCCCGCCACATCATTGTTGGTTTACTAAGTAATATGAATTAACAGTATAAAAATAAAATGCATATTTGTTCCAATATCTATGTATGTGTGTGTATATATTTATTTATCTATTTATTTAATTTCTTATTCACAAATGTGTTTATTTTGAAATATATTTTTATAATCAATCGCATTTCATAAATTGTTTATAATATTTAACTGAAAAAAATATCCTTCCTACCTCTTACAATTGTGTTTATATAAAGCTACATTTCTATGATATATATTGCACATATACCTGGTGTTATATATTTACATATGAATTATGCTGCATCACATATAAAAAGCAATCAAACAAAGAATATTCTTCATGCACTAATTAGAAGTAAAAATTGGTCATCATGAAATGCTTGCATTCCTTCCCCTGAGTGTAACGGTATGTCGGGATGCCCTCCCGTGGCTGGTTGCTAACATTATTACAAGGAGGTAACGGTCAGGGAGTGTTGAGTAAGGCAGGGCAGTCGGGTGGTGACAGGCGGAGCAGGGGCAGAGGCAGAGGCAAAGGCATGGGCAGTTAGTAAGGCAGTGACCACCAGTTCCTGGCCAATGCACGTCGTTGCCTCCACCCCGCCTTGCCACGCTGCACAGCCTTCAATTCACTCCCTATTTACTCCTCACCTTCCATAAGGGTCCCCGCACCGCCACCCCCCCCTCCCCTACCCTGCTCCCACAAAAGCACGTTCAGGCGCCCCTTCCTGCCCATATACACGTCTAAGAGCCCGTCAGAGAAAACATTGATCTGCATCTGCCTTCTCCACCGCCAGCTCTCCCTCCTGGCTTGGAAACTGGACTCTGCTTCCCACTTCTTGGTCCCTCCCCCCTCCCTCCCCTTCCTTCCTCCTGCACCGCTGACGCCGGCAAAGACTTTCCCCGGGATGCTCAAAGGGGCGGCGGCGTCCCCCCCTCTGGTTGTGCATTTCCCCTTTTTTGCCTGTGCCTTTATACAAGAGATTTATTCGACTGCTTCCCCAGGCTCGGGTGCTGCCTGCGTCCCGGCCGCCACCTCATACATGCATTGATCCACCGCTCATTCTCACGTGGTCCCCGCACTACCACACTACCGCACTTTTTTGCTTCACACTAACTAACTGGGTGACATTCTTCATTGCTCAAGCACAAGTACTTTTCACTGAAACCTAAATTTTCAACCAAGCGTTTATGTGACTGAAGAAGCAAGTAGGTGCCCCCCAGGGATTGCGTAAGCAGACGTATTCATGTCGGGCGCACACGTGCACGGCCATGTCCGTATGCATGTGTGGAGGACATGCACGTGTGCATGTGGCCATATTTGTCTCGCAGACGAACAGCGATCATGTTCTGCCACCAATGATCAGTGTGTCATTAGTAATCATGTAAACTTGAAAATATGAGTCACTTTGTAATTTAACAAATGAATGACGTAACAACACGCTACACGAACAGGAGTACCATATATCTTGTATATCTTATACTTGTTTTACGGCAGTGTTGTTTCCGTTAATGATGAATACGGAATTTAATAATCGTGTTTATGATGACAGTTTAAAGAACTCGACTTTCACTGAACGGACTGCTTTTAATATCCGGCACAAAAATTGCTTGTTTCAAGAACACGTCACCTTTCTGGTAAAAAATTAATATCACAAAAAATAACATCATTATTATCGACTTAATGACTTTCAACATTAATGAAATCCAAGTCATAACAGATATACATCACTTATCTCATAGCATCAGAATATTATCAGCTAAATATGACTCAAGACAACGGCCATGAGACTGGTGAGGGGAACAAATCTGGTGTCCTGGGAGCGCTCATTGCAAGAAAAAGCCGGAGTAAATTTAATGAAATGTGAAGAGGGGCAGGTGTAGTGGACGGGACGGGTGTACAGGATGCTGCAATTTAGCAGGTAATTACTCGCATTAATTTAGTGGCCAGGTTGTGGGGTGAGGTATTAAGTATGACAACACAGCTTCATTGTGAAGCCCTGATTCTGCTGTGCTGTGCTGTGCTGTGTTGTGATGTGCTGTGTTGTGCTGTGCTGTGCTGACGCCACCTCCACAAGGCGGCACCAGGAAAATACGGTAAGTCGAGACAGCTAGCTAACTGCTTATGGTCAAAATATTTCATCGTAATTTTAGAAATAAAAAATACTATACACATCTGATTTTCTAACCCCTAATAGTTGTGGGTAAATTCATGAATTAGTGAATATGCTCTCTATATAACTACCACTAATCATTACACATTCGTGCAGCACGAACATATATATATATATATATATATATGAAAGGAAGGCAGCGCAGTGCAGCCTGGCCTGGTCTGAAGGCAGCACAACCTTATCTCTGACCACGGTAAGCTCAGGCTCTAGGCTGCCCCACACACCGCTTCTTGCATTCTTGGCTCGAAAAAAAAAAAAAAAAAAAAAATCAAACTAACGCAAATAAATCCATACTGTACGATATACGATTTCAAATACCTATTAACATAAACTAATTACTCATTAAAAGAATGAGGATAAAAATACGTCTGATACTACGACAAACCAGCACTGATACAGCAAAATACCATTACAACAACGGAGAGAGAGAGAGAGAGAGAGAGAGAGAGAGAGAGAGAGAGAGAGAGAATCCCACAGAACATTTATAGCTGCCAGCACTTTTCCCCCACTCCCCGTGCATAAGTCCAGGCGACCCCCTCATCCCCCACTATCCCTCTCCTATCTCCCTCACCTCGCTCTCTTTCTCTCTCTTTCTCTCTCTCTATGCGGCCAGTCACCGTCATTACCTGCTCTACTACACGCCAAGGTGAGCCACACACGGGTCACGCAGAAAAGAATGTGAAAGGGAAAATAAAAATCATGTAACTCCCACGTGTGCTTCTTTTTCTGTCTTCACTTGTCTTTACTTTAACCTTCAACATGAGCGACGAACGAGTGCATCCTTTATTTTCTCTACTTTTTTTATCAGTCTTTACTTTAGCTTACGACATGAGACACGCTTTATTTATTTATTACTTTCCTCTTACGCTTTAATTCTTGTGTTCTCCGATGTTTTGATTTGGGAGGATATATCTTCTTTGGTTTTAATTCAGTATAATGAAGGTATTTTTCTATAATCTTTGTAACTGCGATCGTACGCGAGTGGTAGATGATGATAATAATAATAATAATAATAATAATAATAATGTGGTTATCATAAGTACAGTTCTTGTGATACACCAGTAGTGGTATGATAAGTAGTAGGTTACAGTAGCAGTAACAGTATTGTAGTCGAAGATGTGGAACTACGATGACATTCAATAATATCCGTTCGAATAACATGAACAGAGCAAAGGTAACAGAATCAAATCCACAATTACCCCCCGGTCGCAAAAATAACTTCAGTAATATTCCAAGCCACAGTATCAGCTGTGTTGGTGTGCTGGTGGTGGCGGTAGAGCAATAAGAGCCCTCAGCAGCTGTTCCCGTAGTAGTAATAGTAGTAATAGTAGTAGTATTTTCATTCACAAAACCAGCGCGGCCTAGTGATCATATTCAATGCTCATAATATTCCGCGGACACTCATTTGTGATTTGGCGAGCCGCTGTTATTGCTGTGAGGAGGAAAATAGAAAAAATTAATAATCGCCAAAACCCAATGACCGTGAATGGCTGCTTGGCTGTAGTAACGTGCGATCGCTAAGTTCCATTTTTCTCCCCGATTTTTTTCCTTTTCGTGTACGCTGGAGTGATTATGACGCGCGGGAGTTGCGTCCAATGCGATGCGTAAATGGTAATGAGTCAGCGTCGGGGATGTGTGTGAATGAGACCGAAAAATGCGACGTGGTAATTGCTATGAATGAACTGGAAATGGATGAGAGAGAGAGAGAGAGAGAGAGAGAGAGAGAGAGAGAGAGAATGATGACTAAACTGGAAACTGGGCATAACCAGAAAGAGACCCTCCCGTGTGTGTGTGTGTGTGTGTGTGTGTGTGTGTGTGTGTGTGTGTGTGTGTGTGTGTGTGTGTGTGTGTGTGTGTGTGTAACGGGGAAGGGGGGGGCACCCGAGTTGACCTTTCTCAATGAGGGCGTGTAAGCATAAGCGGGATTTTACACACACACACACACACACACACACACACACACACACACACACACGGGGGAGTCTGTGCGAATACTATTTATAAATGGCTTAGTGCTGTCTGGCTAAGGCGCTGTTGGTAATAATATGATGGTTGGTGTGGTGTGAGGCGGGGAGGAGTTTTATATTGGCTTCATTCTAGTTATTATTACTGTCGTCAAAATTATTACTGGTACTACTTGTATGTTATGTTATCACTATGACTATCGCTACATTCACTACCACCATTTCATTACTACTATACTACTACTACCACTACTACTGCTACTACTACTACTATTGTTGTTATTATTATTATTATTATTATTATTATTACTATTAACTTATGGGACATTTAAATGAAGGTCTAATTACAATATTACGGAAATATAATAACCTAAAATTATCAGTATGTGTTCTACTGACGCAAACATTATGCGTTAAAAAAAAAAAGCCATCATCATTACTATACGCTTATAAAATTTAAAACATTCAACATAAGCAATATCATTTCCTTCATGACTGCGGTAGTTTAAAAATACAAATAATAAATACTGTAAGCAAAGCTAATTTTCATACAATAAATATTTACAATTAAATCATCAATCACTTCATAATAACAGACTGCTGAATAATACAATCTCCATAATAAAACGTTAACTTACATAATGTTATGGTAAAAAAAAATGCAAATGTAATGGGGTTCAAAAGAGTTTCAATGAAGGTATAAAAATCACAGCTCTCGGAATTACAGAGGGTAACAATTTTACTCTCTCTCTCTCTCTCTCTCTCTCTGACCCACACACAAGCTCACCCAAATAATCACACACACAAATTCTAAAAAATAAAACGAACAAAACTGCTTGGTCGTCTCTCAAACATTATTCCAAAAATTTCTTCCTTTCAATTACATTTTTTTATTATGTCTCATTTTTATTTTTTTATTTTTTACTTTTTTAGTTTGCCCAAAGATCAAAGAAATATTATATTTTGAAAGTCTTAAAACAAGCAGAAAGAAAACGAGGCTCATTACTAAGTTTTATAACCTCCAAATTTTTAGCTTTCTCTTTCTCTACAACGCAGTCACAAATACTTCAAATTAAACATAACCGGAAGAGAGAGAGAGAGAGAGAGAGAGAGAGAGAGAGAGAGAGAGAGACTTGATTTTTCTTTCTTAAAAATCTGACGCATTATCCTCGACTGATTAAAAGCACATACTCTGCAAAAATCCACTTCGACAAATAAATATAAATTTTCAGAGACATGCTACGGTTTATTTATAAAAAGTATATAATAAATATTTTATAATTTATCACCATCACTCATATGACTGCAAGTACAAAAAAAAAAAAAAATAAATAAAAAAAAAAATAATAATAATAATAATAATAATAATAATAATAATAATAAATGGATGCCTACAAATTCTTATAGGGAAAAAAAAAAAGGTAAGCGTTTCAGCAACAGTAAAACTAGAAAAAAAAAAAAAAACTACCGGTAAATGGCCAACGCAGAGGAAATTATCCCCTTTTCAGATCAGAATACAACACTCGGCAATATTTTACCTTATTTCTTATCTTTTCATGAAGTAAAATTCAATTATGAAATGTTGCTAAAATAATTATACATTAATAAAACTGATGGCATAAATCAAAAATAACCAAATCATACAACCCTCTCTCTACACCATGGTAATATTTTTTTTTACCCCGGGGTTAATGCACAGCAATCAAAATTCTTCCAAAAGCGAAAAAATCTAAAAATCTAGAGAACAGAAATGAAAATTCAGATATGCTTCCAACCCTGTCCTTATATTACTATTATTATTATTATGATTATTATTATTATTATTATTATTATTTTCTTTTTATTATTACTACAACTGCTACCACTACTATCATCATCATAACAACTACTACTACTATTCATAACTACCGCCTTCCCTTATACATGCACCTAAATACTCAAACATTATTATTTTCCATATTTTCGGCGAGCCCGGAGGAGAGTTGAGTGGTATATGTGAGGGTCCGCGTTTATTAGTCTGTGTTAGCCTGTGTTGGCCTCCTCTTTATTGAATCTAGGATGGGACTCTTTTGCTGGCCTGATGGAGTGCCTTGGGGAGGGCAGAGAGAGCGGGGAGATAGACAGACAGAAATATAGGTAGACAGAGACAGAAAAATATCCACAGGAGAGGACGGAGACAGGTAGACAGATAAATAAATAGACCCCCCCCCCACACACACACACACAGTAAAGGCTTAATTTATCCCTCTCACGGCCGGGGCAACTCTAATACTGTACTGATTTCCAGTTACAACCAGACGATTTTCTTCAGCAGCGTGAGTTATGGGAGGTTATGCGTGTTAATAGCGTCACTGACAACCCTCTCAATGTCGGGATATTTCAGCATTCTACTCCAGCTAACATCAGGAAACTTTATTCAGCTAAAAGTGAGTCACAGGAGCCTTAGTAAATTTTTAATCACTACAATTCTGGAGTAAAAAAAGGGATAAACAACATTAAAAGTCAAAATATGGAAAATAATCAATGGGGTTGAATCTAAGATCTTTCCAAAGCTATATAAAATCGTATATCGTGGCAGGAACAGAACAACAATTACTGCCTTTCTAAATCAAATACAATCGTTACGAGAGAGCAATAATAAAATGGAACTGACGCCACTTTACGGAAGACGTACAGCTAAGTGGCCTTCATGATCATATACTAAACAGAAAAAAAATACCGCATACATATCTCATCAATCATGAAATGTTTACCGTGCGCAGCTGAACACTCCCTTCACGCTGACTTTTGTTAATGTTATTCCTAAAATCAGTAGGTCATTTTACTCAGTTAGGGAGGAACGTTAGGTACTGAGGAGGAACGTTAGGTACTGAAGAGATTAGAAATATACGTCATTAACCCCTTTTCCACCACAAGTCTCCCCAAGCTATTAAAATAAATTAATCAATACGTAAATAAATCCTCTTCCAGTAGCGAGAATTAAATAAAAATTGCGCCATCACACTGAGACGGATAGCTTCTCTCCGCGCTTGATTCCAATATTACTTACAAATATACATTGCTTTTTTTTTTATTATTTGCTATGTAAACTATCCTTAACGCTTTATATGGTGCATTTTTATTCATGGACTTACCATAATTTTCACATTAACCACTTGGATTCTTTTAATTTTACAGGTTTGAAAAATGCTAGGGGAGTGATCGATTTCGGCATATTCTGTCCTATCGCTACCGACGCCGCTCCCATCCTCCCCTCTCAAGCAACACACACACACACACACACACACACACACACACAGACTCCCACGGTCCGTTCACCATCTCTACCACCTTACCGTCCGCTCACACCTCCCTCTCCCTCCCTCCTTCCCTCTTTCCCACCGCTCTCACAAAACTGCCACACTTTACGACTGCTTGTGCGTGCAACAGAAAGAAGGGCAGTGCTTCCGTCAACTGCAAGCAATTTTTCCCCCGCAGGCTATGAGGACATGTGGGGATTATTGATTGGCAAGCCCCTCCCTCCCGCACCGTCCCATCTCGTCCGACCCTCTCTGCTTGGCCAGGAAGGATGTTTTCCGAGTGTAAGCCGTTTCGCAATATAACCAACGCGCTTAAAATATCCTCGTCCAGGGATGAATGTACTTACTTTAATTAACCTTCACCTACCCTAACTTAATTTATTATAACCCTGCTTCATATAAACAAAAGTAACCTAATCCGTATCAACTTTAACCTGCTGTAACGTAACCTTACTTGATTACACCTAAACCTAATCAAGACCCCACGGAAAATAAAAAAAAAGTAAATAACTCTACTACAGTTGGAAAATTTGTCAGCTGGATTACAGGCGCTGACACAAAAAAAAAAAAAATCGCTTATTTCTGTAATCCCGTCAATCCCAGCAACAGGCGATGGAGACAAACCCCGGGGCACTCACTGATCCTGCCGTCGTCGCCCTAGAGGGATAATTTAGTGCACATCAGCCTTGATTCTTCACGTCACGGTAACTGGGGATTATATTTGGCGATCAAAATGTGCGTGGTGAGGTAAGCGAGAGGAATGCCATGATCGGGTGTCTTATTAGGGCATCCCCGGTAGCACTGGCATCAGGTGTCCCGGGGTACCTGATCGAATATACCTCTGTAATCATGTTAATTATGCACGATATACTATAATTAAATACCTGTTAATGAATGCGGCAAACTATGAATAAGTATTAGACAAACAGATAGACAGACGGATAGATATATAGAGACTGACGGGTAGATAGAGACGAACACAGATAAAGATATTTTCGTTTTTTGTATTTCTTTTTCAGTAATTTTTCCCCAGCAAGGAAAATTACTGCTCTTAGTATAACAAACAGTGGAAATTACTAACACTAACAACGTAATCTCGTTCAATTTCCTGGAAATAAAGGTCATAAATTAACATATAAATTTATATATACTTTGCTAAATATTTTCTGGACGTGTATTCCTTTACTGACAATTTTTCTTAACTCTATAATTCCTACGTCTTATTTCTTCAGTTAAAATTTCCTCCTTTAAAGTGAAACCTTAACCGAAAAAAAAAATTGCTCCTTCACAAACATTTTTTTTGTCGACCAGGAAAATACGTCGTCCAATTATTAAATCACTATATATTTCTGTGTACCCATGAAATCAATTGAATGACATAATTATCCACTTTTATATATTTCTATGAAACGTAAATTAAAATTGGAAGGAAACTTGTAAAAATACTGATACAAACTGTGGTATTTAATAAACCATTATTTATTCCTACCTGTGTATCCACACAATACTACTTAACTTCTTACCATTTTAATGTAAACTCGCTTATTTAACAATTTTATTTTTCCCTAGTTCCTATATTTTCATTTTTCTCTTATGATGACTGCAGGCCTTTTTTTTTTTTTTAATAATTTATTTTCCCCAAACCTTTTTATTTATCATTTAATTTTTTCAAGGCTCCAATCACTTTATTTTCCCTAGCAGTGAATGCAAATCCCGTTATTGAACCACCATTTTGTTTTCCCACATTTCCAATCATATAATTTCTCCCCAGTTATGAATGCAAACCCTGACATTCAGCAAACATTTATTTTATTCGTACCATACTGAAACCCCACATTTTACTGCTGCAGTTTTTGTTCAAATATCTGATTGTGTAATGCAAACTTTCTACTTTTTTTTATTGCGGCCGTGAACTGAACAACCGTACTAGAATCCATCTTCAGGTAGATTATTTTGCTGTGAATTCAGTCCCTTCAGTCCGATGATGAAGTGATTTTATTTCTGCTACCTCTTGACAATTTTATTCAGTCTAGAAGATTGTCCGTGATGGAGAAGTTTGATAAAGCATTCCTTAACTCCTGTAACAGAGACACCTTTCCAAAGCTGAATAAAACCGTCTACAAGCACCAGGAATAAAGAATTACGTCCTCGAGCTAAACACTCGGGCTGCGGACGGTTTCTCGGAGCTAAGCTGACCGCGTAAGCAATAGTAAAAGGCAAAGTTCTGAACCCTTTCAGTTCCATGACGTCTTTCTCGTTTAATATTTTACACCACCAGACAATATTATTTTCAGTATGGGATATTTCGAACTGAAGGGCTAAGATATAGACAATGAACTCTTTTACTGCTGGAGCTCCTTCCTAAACTGAATAAAATCGACCCAGCATGATTAAAAAGGAGGGATGTCATCACACTGAAGTATTCACGTCTTTTTTGAAACGTAAATCAATTTTATTTATTTATTTATTTATTTTATGTTTTCGCTGTCTCCATGGTTACCGGTAATGAATAAGTTTGTACTGGGGGGGGGAGGTTGTATATGAAGCCGAATGGTTAGGGCACAATACTTAAGGCCTACAAAAATGCCAATAGAAATATGTTTTTTATTGTAATTATTAAATCCAATCTGTTAACACGTCAACTGCAATACTACCTGAGATAACTCTGCCGCATGTTCAGTATTATTACGTAAAGTCTATCAAAAACAGTACTCCATCATCATCACCATTACATTTTCCTTAGTTCTTATTTTTCGTACTTCCTAACCTTGATCTTCATATTCATCCATTTTCACTTCCCATTATCATGTGTTCATCATCATTCTATCCGTAATCCACACATTTCGTTTTTTTTTTTTTCTTCATAGTCTCCATCTTCATTATCATAAAACTAATGCCCATCTTTCATGCCCCATATTTTCAGGATCATCATCACAATTTTCTCCCAAATTCCCATTCTAGTTCTTCATTTTTCAAAGTGTGAAATATTAGCTGAATAATTAGCCGCTGCTTCATTCAGTCACTATCCATCACAGCAGATAATTGAAGTTCTTCAATACGATGATCCCTTTTTATTTTACTTATATATTTCTTTATATTTATTAATTCTTGCTACCACCACCAAAATCAGAAAATTTTTGGAGGCCTCTCATAATGATGGGGTTAAAAGCATACGTGAGTTCATTTTTTTTTTAACTTGGCTCAGATTTTCGTGCTTTTGCGGCTTATTTCAAGTAGTTCGGTGGCATAATAATATAATACGTCGGCTCTGCGTCCTGGCCTCGTCACCTCTTCGTGACTAGCACCATATTTTCGTGTCAATCCACTGTTACAACTCAGCAACGAAGATGGAGAGATGGCAATTTTAGGGCATGGTAAAGTGACCAGAGTATAGTACGATTATTCATTTAATTTTTGTTGCCACTATTTCATTATTATCCATTCAAGGAGAGACGCTTCGTGGTGAAGGACTGTTCAAAATTCTACGGTACCGTCTTTTTTTCGCATTATTCTTGTTATTTCCACACGATTTTGCTCAGCTGAAGGGAGATTTCGAACAGCAAGGTTAGATATGGCCTACATTAACCCTTTCACCACCAGGGGGAATCCGAAGCTAAAGAATACAGACCGACTCTAAATGTAAAGGACTCTCTCTCTCTCTCTCTCTCTCTCTCTCTCTCTCTCTCTCTTCATATCAGCTGTGACGGTGCAGCTGCTGCGACCTACTGAGTCAGCAGAGGCGACAGAGATGTGATGATGATGATGATGGCAACACCTGCTGAGCTGTCCTTGTTACAATTAGTGGCTCATTTTTATCCCGCTCTAGCCGGCCACCTCGTTCCTGATACCGGTGATGCTCTCTCTCTCTCTCTCTCTCTCTCTCTCTCTCTCTCTCTCTCTCTCTCTTTCTGATTATCCACGACTGTTTCGGGCTGGGCTTATGTGCCTGTGATGTGGGTTTCTGCAGTGTGGTGGTTGGCTGATTTGGTGGTGTGATGTGTTGGAGTGTGGTAGTGGTGGTTTTGGTGTATGTGGTGTGACTAATAATTGTGGCGTGGTGTGATGTGGTGGCTGAATGATTTGGTGGTGTGATGTGTTGTGATGTGGTGGTGGAGGCGGCTTTGGTGTATGTGGTGTGATTAATAACTGTGGTGTAGTGTGGTGTGGCTGATCGTGGTGGGCTCAAGAAGGACTTCATGGAGCGAAGGAGTTAATAGAAGCTGTATCTAACCCTTTCAGATCGAAAAGAAGGGTGAAACGTAAGGAACAGCATCTGGATACTGTAGGCAAATGCAAAAAGATAACAGAGAAGGAAAATAATCATCAGACTGAAGAAGTTACTCCTAATATTAAGATTCTTTTTTCTATCCCTAAAGCGAAAAAAAAAATCAAATCTTAGTTTATTCTTCCTACCTACCTACGAAATCCGCACTACCTCTGATCGCTAAGGAGTGCTATATCCAGCCTCTCGAGGTCTAGAAATTCTTCCTAAAGTGACTGTAATTGTCTAGCGATGGCGAGAATGAACTATACCCAGTGTCATCGTAAAGAACATTTAAGATGAGGTTTGTTTCTCCTGTGTCTATTATTCATGCTTTTTTTTTCTTAACTTTTTATTTTTTGCTTATTTTCTCTCTGGATTAGTTTTTCTCTCCTTGCTATGACTTTGTTAACATTTCTATTATTATTATTATTATTATTATTCAGCACAGTTGTCCTTATCAGTTTTGCTATTCTTGATAATAGTTCAGCTACTATTATATTTTATTGACACTATTACTATTATTTCATCCTCATTATTATTATTATTATTATTTATTTATTTATTTGATATTGTCAAACCTTTGTAATTATCATTTATTATTATAATTTGCAAAAGAATGGTGTAATCACATCTTTTCTTCTATATTTACTTATACGTGGGTGTAAATCTTTATTACTTATATCGTTATTTAATTTCCGAACACCTCTGTTGTATTTTTATCTTTTTTTTTAATTAATCTTTACCATTTCTATTTTATTCTTTATTTTTTTTTTAATGTTTAGCTGTACTTTTAATCCTTTCTTGCCGTGTCTTCTTTGTTTTTATTAACCTCTATTTTTTGTGTTATCCCTTTGGCCGGTTCGAATTTACTATACGAATTGAAAAAAAAAAAGTTCAATGATAGACGGAGTAAAATACCTAACTGTAACAATAACTGAAAAGGATAAGTTGGTAGGTAGGATGGAATGGAGTGAGACAGACGAACAACCAAGAGATCAGAGTGGAGAAAGTGAGGAAAGGCTTTGTCCCGCATTAGATACTGATGATGATGATGATTTTGTGGTACATATGCATTCACTCTGCCGTTTTTTCTTCTGTAATAACCTTGTAAATATTGCTCAGGAGGTGTCGTGTGTGTGTGTGTGTGTGTGTGTGTGTGTGTGTGTGTGTGTGTGTGTGTGTGTGTGTGTGTGTGTGTGTGTGTGTGTGTGTGTGTGTGTGTGCTTTAGCTCCTTCACTACGAGGACTCTAAGTTCCTTAAAAGAGTTTGGCATTAGATGAACAAATTAAAAAAAAATAAAAAACACTTATTAATATGGCACTGAATGGGTTTCTGGTGCTAAGATCTTCACAACCTGGGGTCTTTCATAAGCTGAGAAAACTGTAAAGCAGCATAAAAAAAAAATACAAGGAGTCATCTTATAATACGGGTTAAACTTACTCGTATATATTGATCTATTTTATAAAGTATTTATTATTCAATGATGTTTCTCAGCTGGTGATTCAAGGAGTTTTGTGAGTCTCTAGTACTTCTGCAGATGTTCTCGTTAAGGATTTAGTTTCAATTACTTGTGTACTTGTAGAAATGTTGTGTTGTTGCTCAATGTTGAAATGGTGCCAAATGCGTAGAGTATGAGACGTATAGTGATGCTGTGGTGTTTCCCTTATGATATTCCAGAGTTGTGGTGATGATTATGTGCTGGTGTTATGCTGCGGTGGTTCTGATGTGTTGTGGTGTGGTGTGGTGCTGTGATGTTGTGGTGGTCTGATGATTACACGGTTATTTGGTGGTATGGATATTGGTGTGGTGATGCTATACGGTAATATGGTGTTAGTGCGGTGTGACGGTGTGCTGCGAAGCCGTAGTGTTGTAGTGGTGTGGTACTGTGATGGTGAATGGTGATGTAGAGTTACTTTGGGTGTGGTGTTGTGACGGCGTGGTGCAACTGTGATTAACCTGTGGTGAGATGGTGTGTTGTGGTAGTCCGCTGGTGTGATGATGTGAGGTAGAGATATAGTGAGGCCAAGGTGAAAAGGTTTAATGTTGCTGTAGCATTCTGATGCTATGATGTGGTGCTTTTGTAGTCCTGTGGTGCTGTTGTATAGTTGTGTTACAGTAACGTAGTGGAGTGATGTACTATGGCAACGCTGAGTGTGTGGCGTTAAGGTAAAGAACTATAGAGGTGCTATGCTAAGGTGGTGTGTTATGGTATAGAGGTGCAGTGATGATGTGGTGTAGGTTAGTGGTGGCGTACGCCAGGGTGGGGTGGAGTGGGGCTGGAAGGGGGGGGGGACCATCTCACACACTTGTTGACCAAAGTCCTCCCAAATGCTCTTTTTACTTTCTTTTTTTTTTTCTTTTTTTTTTTTTTTACTAACTCGCTTATACCCCCCTCCTCGCTCAGCCTTCTCGCGCTACGTCCCTCTTTTAGCACTCCCTCCCTTCCTCATTCCACACTTCTTTCCTCCCTTCTTCACTCCCTCTCTCGCTCCCTCCTTCCTCTTTTCAACTTTCTCTTTCACTCCCCTTCCCTGCATTCCCTCCTTCTTTCAACACCCTTTCTTTTTTCTTTCCACACTCCCCCATCCCTATTTTTCTTTTCTTTTTTTTCATTTCCTCTATTTCTCCACACTCCCACCCTCTTTCTTTATCCCCCTCCCCCTTCTCTCCACACTCCCTCCCTCTTTCTCCATTCCCCTTCCCTTTCTCCAGCACTCCCTGTCATTCTCTTTCCGCATTCGCTCCACCTTACGCAACTGCTATTTCCTCACTCACTCACATACTCTTTCCGTAAACACAACTTTTTCCTGACAAATTCATGATTCTCACTCTCTCTCTCTCTCTCTCTCTCTCTCATTTCTTTTTTTTCCCTAATAAGCCCCAACCTACATTCACTTCACTAGGCCATGGTCAGTCTTTTCATTTAACTTCACTCCGATGACTTCATGCTGAAGAGGCACACCTTTACGCAGTGGTAATGATATAACTAGGCGGCGGAACTATTCGGTTATGCAATGGTCTCTCAACTCTCTCCTTATCCCTCGAAAGGGAAATAATAGACTGCACAAGGGTAACTTCAGCCTACTCTCCACTGGGTCCTCGTCGAGAAGAGTCTCAGGACACAACAACAACAAAAACAAAAACAGTGACAAGAACATTAGCAAGAGTAACAGTAACAACAACTGACGACTTTCTATATTCATATATTGTTCATTCCAAACGATATTATTCGGCTTTAGAGCGACTTTCCATCAGGAGTTAAACACAGCCTTCATGAACTCCTTCACTACTGGAGCTGTCACCTAATTTTAATTAAAATTCTGATGGTGCAAAGAACAAAAAAAAATGCATCGACAGACAGCAGGCATCAGTTCTTCAAGGCGGAAAAAACAAATGCTGCAGAGCGAAAGGAAACTACTTCCAAAGACTCTGTACGAATAAAACTGTCTGGATACAGCAAAAATATAAGTCGTCTTGTCCGTGATGTAAGGATTTGCCCCTGCAGCACGGTAGTCTCTTAATTCATTTTATTCTTCCTACTGCCACACAATTATTCTTACTTTTAGGGAAACCACTCGAAGTGAAGGGGGTAACGGAGGTTGTCTCAAATCCCGTCATTACGAGAAGAATTTCTATAATAGTTTTATCTTCAATTCGGCGATATATTTTCATCTGATTATTGCTGTCTCCTGACGAACTTAACTCACTTTATGAACTTCTCTAAATGGAAGGATACATACGCGTGCAATCAAGCCCTTCATTACTGGAGCTGAACAAAATAGTTTATTAAAATTTCCTATTGATCATCTCACAAAAAAACCGTATTAATAATAATAATAATAATAATAATAATAAATAATAATAATAATAATAATAATAATAATAATAATAATAATAAATAATAATAATAATAATAATAATAATAATAATAATAATAACAATCACCGTTGTTAAAGATATTACAGTCATCTAGAAGTAGCAGAAAACAAAATAAAACATGCATCACCACACTGAATGGGTATCGCTTGGTTTGAAGGTGTTCTGCATAATACGCCTGAGGTTGTCTTATATGATAAGTTGGTATTATATACTGTATTTTACTCCTGCAGCCAAACAGCTTCTATTTTAATTCTTGCTCCCGTCAAACTATTTTATTCAGATTAAAGGACATCTCTAGCGGTGAAGGGGTTTGAAGTGGTCTGCATTCCGGCCTTTATTATTTATTCTTGTTGCTGTCAGAGCATAATATTCAGCTTCAGAGATACTACCTCGGGGTGAAAGGGATATGTCTAAGCATGAGGTAATTTCACATAATATATACAACAGACTATCTCCATGTCTGAATTCTCTCTGTTTACGAATCACATACAACTGATTATCTCTAAGCTTGAGTTTCCTGTTGTTTAAGAATCAAATAATATATACAACTGACTAAGTCTGAATTTTCTGCTACTTAAGAACATTATCTGCTAAGCCTGTTATAAGGAGAATTTTGGTATAACCTGAGCCTTATACACAAAATTATTTCAAGCCTGTTCTGTTGGTGCTTTAGTAAAATAACTTCGCTTGATTTTTTGGATTTTCAAAACATCCAACTAAGCCAGACTTTTTCCTTGGCTGTTTATCATATTTCGAAGTTAGGAATACAATTTCAAGACGGCGTCAAATTTTTATCACTACACCATCTGTTTACCGAATAAGGGCTAGGGTCCCTTAATAACAGTCTGTTCTTTTTTTATGCCTCCAGATTACTTTTCTTCATGCAATCCTATAACACCATTCCTGTCTTTTTTTTTACAATGTTAGTGGCTGCTGATTATTTTCGCACGCGTTATTTAATCACATCAACTAAGTGTAATTAGGCGTAGGTGTTGGTAAAATTAATATCCAACTACAAATCTTGACACTTTATACGAGCTGAGGAAGCTATGAAATCTAAACAGACAAGACAATTTTTAAGATCTTCCCTGTAATACCTGTAAAGTTATTATTAGTACTGAAATTTTATCTATGCACAAACACTTTTAAGAGTCCAAATTATCACCAGGTTTGATTATTACCATAATTACAGAAATTCATGCAAATATTTGGGCCAAAAACTTTCAGTCATTTCTACATGAAGCTTAGACTGAATTACAAATTAAGGATAAATTAATTTAAACTAAGGATCACTGGAGGGACAACTGTGTTACGAGCTTGTTTTAAGCTGACGGAAATGATTGGCTTTCTTACTTTTAACTGTTGAAAAATAAGTAGATATTAGAAACAGAACAAAAAAAAATTACACCAAACTGAAAATACCGTGTTTAATAGCTGACTTAACTGCCCTTTCTCTTTGCAGGTTCCAACGAGTCGGACAGGACTGCTATCTCCATCTCTACATCATTGGTGTTCACTAATGACTGCGTTTTTCCATATGCGTGAAAAAATAAGAAATGGCTGTCCTTCATTCAATATTATCAATACATTAGGCAAGGCAAAAAAAAAACGTACTTAGGCTTTATAATTATTCTGTAAAAAAAAAAAAAATACAAAAAGCATCAGAACAACTCATAATTATAAAAAGAAGGCCATTAACGGAAGAAAGTACGCCTCTCAAAACGAGAGAGAGAGAGAGAGAGAGAGAGAGAGAGAGACTGACTTAGTGAAAGGTTAATTGCTGTTGCAACAAAATAGCCAACAAATATCAGAGACAATTATACGAGACCAAAAATGTAATTATTGTATCGCATTGCTAATAACTGAAGACGCATAGCTAATACTTGAAGACAGGAAAGCAAGAGGAAAATAAAGGTGGGGTCGTGTAAGCAAACAAATGCCTTCTCCTTCTGAGGTGTGTTTGGGAGAAGCAAGAGGGCAAGGCAGGTCTGTCATAAGTTTGATGTTCTTAGTTTGCCTCAGAGACCTCGTAACGTCTGTTCTCAACAATTTACCAGGTACTTAGCATCTTACAATTCATCATTCTAGTACATATCTTTTTAATATCATATAATCTGCACAAATAATACAGACGTTCATACTGAGTTAAAATGTGCAGAATATAACACCATGGAAGAGGAGTAACAAACTCCCCAAAGCTATTTAGAATACAATCCTAAATCACACGATTACTGTTAAAAATGTATAATATATACAAATGATGAAACGCTTCAATTTTACTCAACTGAAACCTGCCATCTCAAACTGATCTCTTCCTTAAACACAGTCCTACTCTCCTCAAAGTAGTATTTGTTTCAAGGCTCTTTCCTCTTATTAGATCTTTCCATACTTTGTGTTATAACTGATATGGAGTTATCAAAACAACACGAAACTCAAAATACCGGAATTAAGCACTTAGATGTTTTTTTACAAATCCATACAACACTTTATTCAATTATTTTCTCAGAGCTGCATAGCGCCCATCACATAAATTTTGTTAACTTTGCATAAGAATGTGCAAAAGTATTATATACTGTATATATATATATATATATATATATATATATATATATATATATATATATATATATATATATATATATATATATATATATACAGTGAAATGCCTTAATGTGGTTGCAAGGAGAGATGGGTGAGAGGTACCCAATGCAGCGTGCAAGCGTCCCTCCCTTACCCTTCTATACTCTGCCCCTGCCCCTACCTTTTCCTGCTTCCCCCTCCACACCCCTCTTACCCCAACCTACCCTTCCCTCCGTGCCTGGCCCATACAGAGGTGGTGGGCCGAGGGAAAACTCGAGGATAAACCTGTGAGAGAAACCAGTCCCTGCTTGGTGGGTGCTCAAGGCCACCGGCTGGGTTGCATCATGAGTTGCCACACCAAAAGGTGCTAGACTGTCACTCCCTATACAAGACTACAAAAAAGGCTCATAAAAACAGTACAGTAGTAACTCCTATATATCCCTAAATTATTGAAAAATGTCAATCCCATCACTCGACTTACCGCCATCAAAATTTAGCACTAGGTAGATGTGACTGTGCCTAGATACGGTGCCATATGCGATAAATGGGCCCGGCAAAGAAACAGGGACAGTCGCAGACATTCGACACGAATCTTCCCTACACACAGTAACTAATCCCTTCAATCCAAGACACTTTTTTTAAAGTTTAGTGAAATCGTCTGGAAGTAGCAAGAATCTTGTAGAATAGTCTTTTTAGCAGACGTTTTACTATGACTGCTAATTATTTCGGATCGAAAGGTTCTGTGGCTGGCTGCAAGCTCATGAAAAAATTCGTGAATGTAATGAAAGGAAGGGATTACAGACAGAAGTGCGGAGAATATCACAATACTCCCTTCCTAAATTCAGGTCATCGATATAGCCAACAAAATACCACTAACTTATTTTCTGGCAAACTGTGCACACAGGTTACGTACCGAAACATTACTGTACCAATCCGTCAGTAATATAAATACGCGAGGAATTCAGAGAAATGAACAGTACTAGGCAATGAGTTAGCTCTGTTAGTAGGTAGATGCGCTTGTTTTAGTTTTTTATCGTCAGATGATTTTATTCCTCTTAGGGGAGATCTGTCGTAGTAGAGGTTACAGTTATTAATTCCCTTCAGTACGATGACGTCTCTTATTATAATCTTACCACCGCCCCACCATTTAATTCAGCTTAGAATGAACAGATTAAATACAAAAGGTAAATACACACTCCAACACTGATTGATAAATGTACAAAATACTTATACATCTGTCTATAAATATACTAAATAATCCTACACTGACGAATACACAAACTACATACTCCTACACCGATCTATAAAAATAAACAAATAGGGTACATAATTCGATTTTGGGTCAACATGCGTCACTACATAACACCCAAACCCATAAGTTATTCGGCCTCATTAACCTCATCATCCCAAGGACATCGTTTTTATTATATTCAAACTATTTTAATTAGCCTAGGAAGATTGCCTTAGTAATTTCAAATACGAATCTATCCTAAGCCAATATACAGTATCGTTCACACCATAACAATCAAATAACCGTAAGTGATGCAGGATTATTAATTTACTACACCAAGAGATTCACTTGACATCAAATTGCACAAACCCCAGCATCCTCATATATCACCTCTTTCTCTCGGCCCATCATCATCATCACTTTATTTATTGGACAAGTGGAGTGCAAAGAGAGGATACAAAATAATCACCATCGCCGTCATACCGCTATCATTCTTTTTTTTTCATGCGGTGTAGGCAGAATACAGACATGATAAAAAATGAAGCCATCACCATAATGGGATAGGTATGATGCAGGAATAGGATGTACGTAAATCATCATCATCATCATCATCCATGTCCCAGCATATTAGTCAAATGAGCAGGATACAAACAGGAAAAATGGAAGCCAAATATATAGGAAAATTATAATTAGAAAAA